>NC_065507.1:44892378-44898335 GCF_006386435.1 Epinephelus moara | reverse complement strand
CATATTATTTAACCTGTTAGTGTTTCTTGCAATGTCCCTCACAAATAAACTAATAAATACATGAATACAAACACCTTAGCTACTATTGAACATTAGAATGTGATGAGGAACCTTTAATGTTCATATGAAGGCAAGTGAAGGAGCTGCTATGTTACGTTCTAATAACCTTTCCTATTTTAATTGAAACTTTTTTATGTCAACCTCCCAGTGAGGTGCAGTTTCCTCAGTGTTGCCCTGTGCATTGAGGCCCTCCAGACTGGACTGCTATGGACGGAGTGTAGGGTGGTCCTGCTTACTGCTGGGCCTGACCTGTACTGGGATAACATAGTCTTGCAACAGTGAGCCTCGACAAATATCCACTTCATGAAAACTGGGATTAAAAAGTACAACTATGTTATCATTTATGACCAGGATGTGATTGCAAGTCCATAAAACCAAGCAACTGTATTGATGCCTGTGTTGTATTTGTTTAAATAGTCCTATAGAATGATGCTAGCAGCATTGTCACCCTTACGCTCCTCAGTTTGTTTATACTTTGAATATAACTAATCTAATGATCCAAACTGAATAATATTGAAGTGGCACAGTAATGACAGATTCAAAATGTAGTGTGTACCAGTTAAAGTATTAAGGCCAGGCTTGTGTTGACCACAACATGCGTAAAGTGGGGACCACAAGCAGTTTTGTGAATTATATTTTGAATGCTGGCGTACACAGTCTGGCCTTAGTCTTCTGTCAGAAAAACTGCGGCTACTCCAGAGGTTTCTTTAACCCTTCTTTAATGATTTCACACAGCTTGGAACAGTGTACAGGATATGTGCGTTGTGGTTTCCTGAAGCATACAAATAGATAAACAATAATTATATTAGTATGGATACAGAAATAAAGTCATATTACTGTCAACTGAACAGACATGGGATACTACACAAAGAAAACTGGCCACACGGGGGCGCCTCAGACCACATTGTTATAATGTAACACACAACAACTGTAAGAAATGTGAATATCGCCAGATGTAGAGCCCATCCGCGGTAGTAAACACTTAATCGAAACAGTATTATATGTTTAGAACACATATATAAACAAAGACGGACATATTAACCAGTCTGTGGCACTATATCTACCGTAAACAACTCTGTGTGCTAGAGTACTGATCATAACACGTACATCAGAAAACAGCATAACAATAAACACCTACTGTAAACTTACTTTGCACTCACGCACAACGGACACACGGTGACGGCGGGGGTAGTTATGACGATACTCTGCTTAACGCTGTCATAACCGTAGAGCAAGTGTGAGGCACTCCACAGGTGCTTCACCAGCCCAGCTGCCTTTGGGGCTGTTCTGTTGTCTTCGTGTTCCCTCGGGACTACTCGGGTCCTTCCGGTGACGTTCGGCTCCTCCCGAGCACGGCAGAGCAGGGACGTTTGCACAAGTTTGGTAACAAATCTTTAACAAATCTTTACTTTTCAATGAACACAAGAAAAAAAAACTCCTGTTTTGTCCTGGCTGGAATTAAAAATGAAACGGTCAGGAGACTCTCGCTGTGCTCAGCGTTGCCGGGGACGTGTCCGCCGGTAGGTTTGGACTGGTGATTCTCAGGAGCAGAACATACTGCGAGGACGCCCTATCTTCATCCTGCCTGAGCCATGATGACTAGGGATGTGAATCTCTGGGTACCTCACGATTCCATTTTGATTCTTGGGGTCACGATTCGATTCAAAATCGATTCTTGATTCAAAACGATCCCCGGTTCAAAAATTGATTCTTGATTCAGTACATAGGGGTGTTTAATTTCTACTCCAGTCTGCTGTGCACGAATAGAGACAGTGTGGAAAATTATGGCATGAAAGCAGAGTAAAGTATGTACAAAATTATGTAATTTTTGTATTTGAAAAAGTCAAATCAACTGATTGCAATAATCAAACATACAAAGGCAAACTTAAAACAAAAGGTAACATTTATTCATGCTTAACTTGCACAAATGAAAACTGAGTTCTCAGTGACTTCAAGAATAATAGATTCAAGTTATCAAAAAATAAATTAAAAGTGCTGCTTAGGGTTGGGCATCGAGAATCGAATTGAACCTGTTCTAACATTTCAATTTAATCAGAATCATTAAGAAGTTTTAATTTCGATTCCCCTAAACAGTTTGTAAACAATTTTAATCCGTGCTTTGTCTTTGGTTTGCAGTCCGTCGACCGCCAGTAAAACAAGGAAGAAGAAGCCGCCGAAAAACAACAAAGAAGCCGCCAAAAAACAACTCACCTCATTTAGACAACGCAAACATTTTGAACCCACCTCTTAAAAGAATCAGAACAGGAATCATTAAAATTCAAATGATGCCTGATCCTAGTGCTTTTTTTTTTTTTTTTAATTGATTCTTTGCATTAATGAATTGATTCGGAATCGTCGAAGAAAAGAATCGCGATTTTCATGTGAATCGATTTTTTTTTTTTTTTTAAATTAGGGGTCATCAAAACTTCCTGGGAAGTTGCAAGGCCTTCTTTATTTGACTCTTTTGGTTTTAGATATAAATAAAAGTAAACTAAATTGTCCATCAGTTTAAGTTTAGAATGTTATTCAGATATAAACTTAAAATACCTTACACCTTAAGGATAAGACCATGGTGAAGACCTGAACACAAGCAAAAATGACAGAGCCTTCCCTTTCTGCTTAACAGCCTAATGCCATGTTCACACTGGACATGGAGACACACCAATATGTCATTGTAGTGCAGCTGCCTATCAGCAGTCCCCAGTTGTTTACACCAGAAGCACTTTTCTCTGCATCGGTCAGCAAGCAATTCTGCCCTTCTGCTCTTTTCTAATCACATGTAGAGCTCTGTCTCTGTCTGTCTGTGTGTCTGTAGTCCCTTTGACACTGCCAGATTTACCGCAAATATTGGGCCATTTGCCAGCAAGCTGCGAGCGTTTAGATACACGGAGAGTGAGTTGATCCGGGTCCATGTCATTGGTCCGACAGCCCATTGGTCCGACATCCCATTAGTCCGACGGTCCACGGTGCTGAACGGCTCCCGGGGGGCGTATTTCTACCTTGATGGTGCGCCGCGACCGGCTCTGGGTCAGCTGGGAAAGGCTTGAGGCGAAGTAGGCTCACAGCTTATGTGTTTGTCACTTTCTTTTTCATTTTAACCCACACCATGATCTTTTCCTAACCCTAACCAAGTGTTTTTTTGTGCCTAAACCTAACCAGACCTGAACCACAGGGCATCATGATGATTTTGGAACGGACTTCGGAACAATGGGTTTAATATGGTCGGAACAATGGGGAGTTCCCGTTGATCCAAGATGCCCAATTTTCTGCCTCGTAGGGTAGTCATATTGGCGGAACCCTTTTAGTTTAAGCAGACTGAGGTGGCCTTCTGCAACGGGAGGGCTGTTGATGACGCCGCATGTGCGAGCCACTGGCGGTGGATAAACAGGAAACAGCTGATATGACGCCGCATGTGCGAGCCACTGGCGGTGGATAAACAGGAAACAGCTGATAGCAGGAATTAGCATGCAGCTAGTAGCAAGAGGGAAATGCAAACCTGACAGACACAGTAAAGATGAGCAACTGGGGAGACAAGGAATTGCGCACCCTCCTTGTCCTTGCAAACGAAGAGGCCATTAACCGTCAAATGACGGGGAGGGTGAAAAACGGGCCGACTTCCAAGAGAATCGCCGAAGGACTGACTAGCCGCGGCTTCCGTCTCACATCACTGTTTACGTCACACGCTGAGTTACACATTTTGTTACTTGCTCACGCCCCCCATTGCCCCGAAAAAGGCGCATTCTGTATAAACAAAAGTAGGTAGGCAGCATTTTGCCGCATTCCCGATTTTGTATTTATACTGCCAATGCTGAAAAAAGACTGATTGGGCTTTCCTGCAAATTTGCACAACTCCTATCTAAAAAGGGCTTTTGTGTGTACGTAGTTCTCACTGTCACAGACTTTCCTTTGCAGTCACCTGACCTCATCCCCAATGAACATTTTTGGGGGCACCTGAAGACTGAGAATGCCAAACATTCAGTGACATCACAGGAACCTCTTTGGAACTTTGTCAAATCATGCTGGCATAACATGGGTCATCAGGTTTTTGCACATACTTGTGGAATTCATGCTAACTCTAGTGCATGCTGTTACTGAAGCAAAAGGGGGACATACCAGATGAGATAGTAAGATAATACAGATAAGATATTCTGAAATATATGCACATCTTTCAAATATTCAACTTTTCACTCAAATTGTTACATTTGAGACAAACAAAAGCAAAATAGAAGTATCTTGGCTAGTAGTCTCAGACTTTTAGACTAGTGCCTGTGTGTGTGTGTGTGTGTGTGTGTGTGTGTGTGTGTGTGTGTGTGTGTGTGTGTGTGTCTGTGTGTGTGTTTGTGTTTCTGCGTGTGTGCATGCCTGTTCATCTGTCACTCTCTGTTTAGACACAACTGACAAATATGTAAAAGCATGGTTTGCATATACTATCATTTACCATGATCTTTTATATCATATCCAGTGTATCCTTTTTATCGTTCATAATAGATTATCACTGTGTTTTCCTGCAAGATTCTCTTCACGGCTCACAGAAAAAATAGACCAGACGTCAAAACTAGATTGTGAGCCAGCCACGTAACTCAGGGCTGTGGGGCGTCCAGTGTGAAGAGCCCCATTGCACAACATGGGTGCCAAACCAAAGCATGCAGCACTTTACAGGCCATTGGCGCAGCACTGCCGCATCCAGTATGAACCCCCCTTAATCCTGCATTAGAGAAACAAGCAGTAAAAACAGCCAAATAGCTAAAAGAGCAATGGCCAATATCAAGGAAAAGAAACGGATAGATAGATAGATAGATAGATAGATAGATAGATAGATAAAATCCTATAAAACAGTACATAAAAATCTCAGGAAAACTCATCTTATGCAATATTTATAGGTTATAATTGTGCAAAATTCATCCTAATCTCTCATTTTACACTAACAGTTATTGCATTCACTCTTTGGGTTCATTGTACAGTTTACCAATTGTTCTGTACTGTTGTTATTATGCATTGAATATAATATGAAATATCATCAAATATATCACTTAGTGTATGCAAAGATGGACATCGCATCTACACTTACCCCCACTGTACAAAAATGAAGCCAAAATATCTTGCATACGGTGGCTGCCATCTTGTGCTGGTGATGTCATTTGAAGCCAGAGTCAGCGCAGTAATAGTTTCTGCTGTGTCGAGTTCCTGCCCATACACCCATGTGGCCCAATTGCAAGCAGCACCATTAATCAGGAGCACAGCGATTAGCACACATCGCTGTCAATCATGATGTCAGATCCCCTTTTTATATCATCAAATGACTAATTAAAACAAAATGTATCAGAAAAATGAACACTCGAACATACTGCATTGTGATAAGAACTAACAAAAATTACAGATAACATCTTTGGGAAAATGTTACTTGAGGTGTGTTTTGAGTTTTTAGTTTGGCTCATGTCCCATATGCTAACATGGAGGGTATGGGTTTATGACCTGTACTGTAGCCAGCCACCAGGGGGCGATCAAGATGTTTTGGCTTCACTTTTGGGGAGCTGTCATGTCATCCATCTTTATATACAGTCTCTGGTTTACTCAATTATAGAAGGGATGTTCTTTGAAGAAAAAGGTTGGCGACCACTGGCCTAGAAGACCAGTGTCATGGTGGATGACAAAAGAATACATGAATGGTGATAAAAAAAAATTGTGAGACAGCGCGGACTGTATGCATAGCAAGTGAGTCGACTGCGCATGCCTCGGTCTCTTGTTCAACACACTAGTCCATTCCAAAACACTATTATATTATCCCACCAGAACTCTGCGCTCGGAGAATGCAGGGTTACTCGTGGTCCCTAAAGTCTCCAAAAGTAGATCAGGAGCCAGAGCCTTCAGCTATCAGGCTCCTCTCCTGTGGAATCATC
>NC_065507.1:44884514-44892200 GCF_006386435.1 Epinephelus moara | reverse complement strand
CCGTGGTCCTGCCAGATGCCTCCTGCTGCTGCTGTTATCATTAGTCATACTTCTACTGTTATTATACACATATGATTATTGTCACACATGTATACTATCAGATATTAATATATTATTATTAATTATACTATTATTGCTTTCATTAATGTTGTTGTAAGCTACTGTCATTACCCTCTGTCCTGCATCTCTCTGTCTCTCTCTCTCTCTCTCTCTCTGTGTCATTGTGTCATACGGATTACTGTTAATTTATTATGTTGATCTGTTCTGTACGACATCTATTGCACATCTGTCCGTCCTGGAAGAGGGATCCCTCCTCAGTTGCTCTTCCTGAGGTTTCTACCGGTTTTTTTTCCCCGTTAAAGGGTTTTTTTGGGGGGAGTTTTTCCTTATCCGCTGTGAGGGTCCAAAGGACAGATGGATGTCGTATGCTGTAAAGCCCTGTGAGGCAAATTGTGATATGTGATATTGGGCTTTATAAATATGATTGATTGATTGATTGATTGATTGATTGATTGATTGATATAGTCAAGCCAGTTGCAGCCGCTGCACTGCAGTGAAGTTAATTTTAAGATGGACATTTGACAGACATTCACTCTGGACCCAGCAGCATCTTCTTAGTCTCAGTTTCACACAATGTCAGCAGTAGGAGGGACACCTATAGCTGCAGACACATTCTGTTTGTAGCGTACACGGCACTTCCCTACAAATCAAAAATGATGAAAGGAGGTAAGGACAATATTAGTAAATACTACCCACAAAAGACATTGCTTTGAGAGCAGCATTGCACAACTTTTTGGGGAAAAAAGATGGTTTGAAAGAAAGCAGTTAGTGTCCACTCAGTATACATGTTTCGTATTATGTTTTTTATGAATAATGTAACATTTAAGGTTGTTGTTTTATGTTATTTATTGATAGAAAAAAATAACAGAACAAATTGAAAACAAAGAAAGTACATATGCTCTTTACTTTTTTTCTACTTTATTTTTATTATTTTTAAAAAATTATTTGGGAAAAAAAAGCGGACAAAACCAAGGACAACAAACAAGGACATCAAAGATGAAGGTGAAATGCTTAACATGTAAAACAGAAAATGAAATTAACTAAGGTAACATGTAGTATCAAGGGTAATAGGTCCTTTATGTCCATGATCATCCTTTAAGATCACTAAGGTCCTTATCATCAACGACTTTGATTCATGGAAAGCCAGGGTATTTTTAAGGAGAGAGAAATCTTCCCCTCATTCATAAGCTATAGTCCATTCTGTATGTCTTAATACTGAAAGGAATAAAACAAAATTCGCCAGACAAAATACACATTAAAGTAAAAGTTCACCTCAAACTTCAACTTTTTAGTGGCAAGTCTCAGAGGAAAAAGTCAGTTGTTCCGTAACATAAATTTCCATAACTATTTCTATCCATTCAGAGATGTTGAAGGCTCTTTACTCGGTCATTTCCTGATGACTGCCTTTTTACAACCTGCAAGTAATATTTGTAATAAATACCTGTCCTGTTTTATTAGCCCAGTCGACACATTTCATAAAAATTAGGTTAAAATCCAGCCCTAAGCTCATTGTTGATCTGATCTTTGTAAACACATCTACCCAGTAAGAAGAAATTACAGGACACTTCCAAAAATATAAACAAATAACTAGCAGATATGTTACCACACATTCTTCAACACTGACCATGTTCAGGTTTGTTTAGTACATTTGCTCTCTAAGGAAACAGGAATTAAGGAAACAGAGGATCTGCACTGGACAATTTAACATACATGAATTCAAACAAAGTCTTGCTGAACTACAAAGAAAAAACGTGTGATATGTTTATTTCTCCTTGTATGTTTATGTGTGTTTAAGGATTTTTTTTTTTTTGCATTGACTGCACAATTACGTCACTGCGTCAACGCCAGTGAATGTCTGCGTCGGGACGGGGGCACGGAACTGCTGTAGGGTCGACGAATAATTGGAGATGAAAGGGATAGATGGCTATTAAACAGTGGTTTTAGAATTGTAGTGGTAAACTGGCAACAGTACAATCATCTGTAGCCTTATTTTAAAGCAAATAGTACATGAGGACTCGCGAAGGAAGTGCTTCGCAGAAAGGTAGTAAATGTAGGGAGAGTTGGGGAGGGCTGTAGCTGCTGGTGTTTTTTTTTTGGAGAGGGAAAACAACATGGCTGCGGTGGAGCTCGAATGGATCCCAGAAACACTGTACAACACCGCTATCTCGGCTGTGGTGGACAACTACAGCCGATCGAGAAGGGACATACGGTCGCTCCCAGAAAATATACAATTCGATGTCTATTATAAGGTAAGATTTTACAGTCAGGGAACGTTATATCCGACACCCAGTAGGTTGTACGAGTTTGTGTTGTGTTGTGCTGCTAACGTTAGCTAAATTACGATAACGCTATGCTAGCTGTAAAAGACGAAAAACTGGGGGTCCTGTTACATCAACCGCTAGCTTACACCGCTCTTCGTTTTCCTAATATTCAAGAGTATATTGTGTAATGAACGTTTGTTGAAAATGAAGCGGGCGGCCGTGTGTAACATTTTGGTAATGTAGTTATTGTTGTTTTGTAAACTAACAGCATTTTCGTGGGTTTGTTGATGTCAGTATTGTGTTTTCACCCACTGAAGTAGCTCTTCTCGAACAAGCAGACATGTTACAGCATAGCATAGCTGAGCTTTGTCGAGCTGTCTGCTATCAGTTTGCCATAGACAGGAAACTCAAAACGGCAGTATATTGTAACTTGAAAACAACATTTTTGTTTTCCCCAACACTCATTTAAATGCAGCATCGAAATAAGATATCAAAACAGTGCTGCTTTTGAGCTACAATCAAGGCTCTAGAAGGCTCTAACCAGGATTTTAGATACTTGAGGTCATAAATAGGATTCAGACACACAATAAGTTATTAAATAAAATGATGAAGAAATTTTCAAGAACCTGCGCCATATCCAGGTCAGCAGTAAAATTTAAGCAAATTTGTGGCATTGACCAACTTATCTACTTTCAACAAAAGGTCAGATTTCCTTGAGCTTTATCCCTTCCGTTGAAGCTTGCATTCAGATGACACCTGTGGATTTCATCTGCGCATCTGAAGCTCATTCAATTAACTCAACTTGCAGTCATTGTTCACCTGCTTTAAGTATGGCTGTGCCTCACGTTTTCAGCAAATCATTGCCTACTATGTGGCATTGTAATAGTGGGAGACCTAGCATCAGAACTAAGTCAAGTCAGATTTTTATTCTAAGCAAAGGGGGCTCTCACAGCATCAAATGATTAGCTCCTTTTACAATGCCAGATTTTCCGCAAATGTTGGGCCGTTTTGCCGGCAAGCTGCAACCGTTTAGACACACAGAGTCGGATTGGCGAGTTGATCCAAGGTGCCCAATTTTCCGCCTCATAGGGTAGTCATATTAGCGGAACCCTTTTAGTTTAAAAAGACCGAGGTGGCCTTCTGCAAGGGGAGGGGCTGTTGATGACGCCGCACTTGCGAGCCACTGGCGGTGGATAAACAGGAAACAGCTGATAGCAGGAATTAGCGAGCAGTAAGTAGCAAGAGGGAAACGCAAACCTGACACACACTACAGTAAAGATGAGCAACTGGGGAGACAAAGAATTGTGCGCCCTCCTTGTCCTCTCAAATAAAGAGGCCATTAACCGTCAAATGATGGGGACGGTGAAGAACGAGAGAATCGCCGAAGGACTGACTAGCTGCGGCTTCCCTCCCACGTCACTGTTTACATCACATGCTGAGCTACAGGTTTTGTTACCTGTTCACGCCCCCCATTGCCCCGAAAAAGGCGCATTCTGTTTAAACAAAAGTAGGTAGGCGGCATTTTGCTGCACTCTCAGATTTTGTTATTATACTGCCAATGCTGAAAGAAGACTGATTGGGCTTTCCTGCAAATTTGCACAATTCCTGTTTAAAAAAGGCTATTGCTACACTATAAGGTTTGTGAGGGGGCAGGCCATGGAAGTCTGAAAGGCTTTGCACAAACTACGTGACTGACTGTGACTCAGGAGGGAGAGTGGTGTCGTCCACATATCGTAAGATTGGCTTTTTGTCCCCGGCTGCCCCAGTCTGCATGTCAAAGTTAGGGATGTCACAATACCAAAAATTCAGTAGTCAGTGCCGATACCAGTAAAATTACACGATTCTAGATACCAAAGTCGATACCACAGTAAAAAAAAAAATTCTAAGATCCCATGTACTTAAACAAGAAATACTTTATTAAAATATTTGCATATACAATACCATTTCTATCAACAGATTGATATTACTTATATACAGGGGTGAAAGTCGTTTTAAATTCTTGCCAGTACTATTACCACAACCTTCATTGCTTCACATTGTTCACCTCTCCTCGCTTCATGCATTTTTAAAAAGCCCAGTCAAAAACCAAACAAACAAATGAAAACATTTCAATATTTTACTGTACCTGTATGGAGTAGAAAGAAATTAGAAACACTTTGTGTATAGTAAAATATTTGTTTTAAAATGTTTAGGGTGCTGGCATGTATGAAACCCTAATGAACACTTAAAACCATGCATGTCATTTTTGTTTTTCTCTTTTCCTCTTTACCTATTTTTCGTTATAAAAAACATTGATCAACATCAGCAATAAACTCAATAAACTATTTAAATATTTACTACTTAAATCACGCT
Source organism: Epinephelus moara (assembly GCF_006386435.1). Classification (NCBI taxonomy): domain Eukaryota; kingdom Metazoa; phylum Chordata; class Actinopteri; order Perciformes; family Serranidae; genus Epinephelus; species Epinephelus moara. Next base: position 44,887,527 of record NC_065507.1, on the reverse strand, counting down.
GACAGCGTTTGAGCCAACCACAAGAATGTGTGGAATATTGTTTGTTTCATTTATTGTTTGTCCTGTCACGGTGCAAGCGTCGTTTTTTTTGACGTCCGTGGTCCAGTTGTGGAAAAATCAAATGTCCCAGTACAATAAATCAAATGCACCCCAACTGCTGTGTTTCGGAAGTAGAACGCATGGGCAGTCATGTACTGCTAGTGATGGTGAGATGAAGCCTCATGAAGCATTGAAGCTTTCCAGCAAATTGGTTCAGAAAAGGGTTCATTTCTTGAGGCTTCATGTGCACACGAAACCACCTGCTGGCCAAAGTGTGTAAAACAGGCAGCTGTGATCTTAACCATGTAATCTGTGATACACGTGTGTCAGTAGTAGCTGCTGGGAATGACTATTAATAATAATAATAATAATATTATAACTTTCTTTTTATCAATATAGTGTATTTTCTAGTGAGTATATTATGACTATACTGTATCAAATACATCTACAATAAACTGTTATTGTTTTGTGAATGCATCCTCTGTGTGTATAAACCAATCATTTGGCTAAAAATTGTATTGTGGTGTAGTGTCATATAATATAATAATGGCAAAAGGGGTAATATTCGTGTTCTATGTCACTTCTGTGCAAACCTCACACCAAGATCTGAACCGCTTCCCAAACCAGTCATGTGGTACAGCCGGGCAGCGAGGCTTCGGACGTCATCAATGACGTCACTCGTCTGAAACGATAGCCTCGATACGCGCATCATGGAATTGGATTACTCGATGCACGCTTCGAAGGATCGGCACAGCACGTAACATCACTACGTACTGCTGGAATTGAAATACATGATCGTTAGCTCACACGCAGCTTGTTCAAGCTGTTCTCTGTGTTGTTGAAATTAAACAAAATAGCATGGAACATCTGCTTACTATGCTACTGATTTTAATTGATGAACTGAATGACATTTAACGGAGTGTTGCACATCTTGAAGGCTGGGCTCATAGAAGACTAGGGTTGTCATGAGAACTGATACTTCGGTACCAAGTCGATGCCAACATGCAAAAAATACGTTGGTACCTGTTTGTTTTTTTTCGGTACTGTATGTATCGGATACAACTTTGCCCTCAGCGGGCTGTGTCGATTCCTGTCAGAACTGACGGGGGGAGTATATGCGCATCAGTCTGTGCCGAAGACGAGCGCCAAAGAAGAACGCCTGTTCTCCGTTGTCTTTGCTAGAAATAATGGCTTCTACAAGTGCTAGAGCTTAGATCGGGCCCAAAAAAATCCAGCCCGACCCCACCAGAGCCCGTGCATGCTCTGTCCAAGCCCTCTGAATGTAGGCATGGACTGTAACGCTATATGGCGTATATTGCCCCCATCAGTTCCGGAAGAGTCATAGCACCGATTCTTACACTGGTATCGGTTCTTCTGTTTTTTTTGTTTGTTTGTTTTTTTTAAAAAGAGTATCACTGTTTTTTTTTTCATCATGGAATTGAAAGGTATCGCGAGTATTGGTTCTCATGATATCACTAGTCAAAGTATTCTTGTGCAAGATACTGAATAGACTTGCACCGATTTATCGGCAGTGCTTGGAATCGGGCCAGTTTTCACGTGATCAGCCGTGACCTGCGACCAGCCGGTCAGTCTGAAATATGCCGATTTAAAACGCCGGTCAAATTTCTGCCACGCCGCATAATTGACGTGTAACATCAGCAGCGCACACACAAGCACATGTGCAACTCACTGCTTGGGCGATGTGAGGAAGTGAAACACGGCGGATTCTTAATCATTCATGCACACACATCAAAAGAGAGAAGGAGAAAGTTGTTAACTGTTCGTGTTAAACTGAACTGCGGAGCTCTCACTGCTGCACTGTGCCGCTTGAAACTAACGAGGCGCGTGTCCGCATGCCGAAGATGTGCGTGTCCACGCGCTTACTGGTGGGCGTGTCCCAAAGACCTGTGTGAATTTTCCACAGGAAATATTTTTACTTTTTTGTCTATTCAAGAAATTACCCACAAATGCTATACACCAAGAAATATTATTTTATTTATCCATGTTTTTATTTATGTAGGCCTATGCCTTTTTTTACTTACTTATTTTAATACTGTACCTGAAGTTATATTTGAGCAAAAAGGTTTGTGTTTGTTTGTTTGAGATGATTATTGAAAAGCTGGTTGTTTCTTGGTTAAAATGCTCTAATAAAGGAAAGATAGAAAATATTGCAATATCTTGTGTGCTGTAAAGTGGTTTAAAAAAAAAATGAAATTGGAATCGGCCAAAATCGGAATCGGCCAAAATCGGAATCGGCCATCCAAACACTCTGCAAATCGGAAATCGGTATCGGCCCAAAGAATTGTAATCAGTACAAGTTTAATACTGAACCCCAAATTGCTCCTAATGGCTGTGCCACCAGAGTGTGTGTGTGTGTGTGTGTGTGTGTGTGTGTGTGTGTGTGTGTGAATGTTCAAACTGAGTAGTAGGTGGCACCTTGCATGATAGCCTTGGCCTCAAGTGTTTGAATGTGTGTGTGTGAATGGGTGAATGTGGCATGTAGTGTTAAGGTGCTTTCAGTGGTCCATTCTATTTACAGTGAAGATCACAGAGTTCTCACTGTCACAGACTTTCCTTTGCAGTCACCTGACCTCATCCCCAATGAACATTTTTGGGGGCACCTGAAGACAGAGAATGCCAAACATTCAGTGACATCACAGGAACCTCTTTGGAACTTTGTCAAATCATGCTGGCATAACATGGGTCATCAGGTTTTTGCACATACTTTTGGAATTCATGCTAGCTATAGTGCATGCTGTTACTGAAGCAAAAGGGGGACATACCAGATAAGATAGTAAGATAATACAGATAAGATATTCTGAAATATATGCACATCTTTCAAATATTCAACTTTTCACTCAAATTGTTACATTTGAGACAAACAAAAGCAAAATAGAAGTATCTTGGCTAGTAGTCTCAGACTTTTAGACTAGTGCCTGTGTGTGTGTGTTTGTGTCTGTGTCTGTGTCTGTGT
>NC_065507.1:44880847-44883317 GCF_006386435.1 Epinephelus moara | reverse complement strand
AATGCACGGCCCCATGTTGCAAGGATCTGTACACAATTCCTGGAAGCTGAAAACATCCCAGTTCTTGCATGGCCAGCATACTCACTGGACATGTCACCCACTGAGCATGTTTGGGATGCTCTGGATCGGCGTATACGACAGCGGGTTCCAGTTCCTGCCAATATCCAGCAACTTCGCACAGCCGTTGAAGAGGAGTGGACCAACATTCCTCAGGCCACAATCAACAACCTGATCAACTCTACGCGAAGGAGATGTGTTGCACTGCGTGAGGCAAATGGTGGTCACACCAGATACCAACTGGTTTTCTGACCCCCCCAGACCCCTCCAGTAAAGCAAAACTACACATTTCAGAGTGGCCTTTTATTGTGGCCAGCCTAAGGCACACCTGTGCAATATTCATGCTGTCTAATCAGCATCTTGATATGCCACACCTGTGAGGTGGGATAAATTATCTCGGCAAAGGAGAAGTGCTCACTAACACAGATTTAGACAGATTTGTGAACAATATTTGTGAGAAATGGTCTTTTGTGTATATAGAAAATGTTTTAGATCTTTGAGTTCAGCTCATGAAAAATGGGAGCAAAAACAAAAGTGTTGCGTTTATATTTTTGTTCAGTGTAATAACATAACATTATACTATTTATCGTGTTATATGATGAAACGTTTCACCTTATAACATGATGACTTATGGGCCAATTGTTTACACAACGGCATGTCATTTCTGTCTCTACATGATTGCGCCTTTACAATTGACCCTTTGCTAAGCCCCGCCCCTTTGTGATGGTCTGACAAGCTGTCGCAGTAAGCATGGAGCCCACACTGTAACTAACTGCACTCCCTGAAGAAATATTATCATATTTTTGGAAAACTGAAACAGCGATTTCAGAATGAAGCAGACAGAGGGGTCTACAGTCTGTGTTTGAAGGATATATCCAGGATGTCAAACTGACTCAGCAGCAACAATAGGTTAAAAAGACAAAGATAGTTAGAAGCAAAAGCCGAACTATAGGCTACAGATCACAGTGTAAAAGTGAACCACCACATCACTGCTGATCGCCACACAAGACAATGAATATAAAGGGAAACTTTGCTGATATTGAACCAGCTGTGTGTCATCACAGTGTGAACAGATGAACCGTGTTTGGCTTCGCCCCCGTGCCGCTGCCAGCACCCGGACCTCCGCCGCCGGACAAGCAGGGATCTCCGGGGGAAGTCAGACAGCCCTCATCTGCGCACAATGCGATGACACACAGCTGGTCGAATATCAGCAGTGTTTCCCTGCTTCCCTTCACTGGTTCCTCTACAGCAGGGTCGGTATTTTTTTTTCACTGTTATAATCATTAAGAAGCAAAAGCAGAATGTGTATACATTCAGTAGGCTATATCTTCACTAGCTAGCTAGCTAACCCTACACTTTTCAGGGTTTGATTTTGGTTTTGAAACAGGGAACAAATGTAAATCTCCTTCCTACGTCTCCAGGTAACGAGTATCATTAATACACAGCGTGCCCTAGGCACAACATTTAGCTCCAAATCCACAAAACCAGCCTGAAAATGAAGAAAATCTGAAGCGATTGCATTAAAGTCAATGGAGATTGGTTGTGTTGTTGTCGGACCCTGGTCTGAGGTGGCCCAATGCTACATTATGATTGGCCAGTCTGCATCTGGGGGCGGGACTGAGCAAAGGGTCAGTTTTCCCAGCAGGGGTTGTAGCTGCTTCAGTGGTCTGGCACGGACCAGTGGTCACTACCACTAGGGGCGCTAAAGATACTATAATGCTTGACAAATTATGTACAATTTGTTAAAAAACACAGTGTTGCACTGCAAAAGTGGATTACATTTATTCCACATTTTACTCCACATTTATTTTCCTGTATATAATCATATTTTTATGAAAAAATACCAGTTATACCAAATGACACTGGGTTGTGTCAATTGGTGTAACCAGTATTTTTCATAAAAATATGATACACTGCCTGACCATGTTCCTTCCACAATCAAACACCATTGTTTGCTGAAGAAATGCACACTGAAAATCAAATGTTACAGTCAGCAAGGTTAAGTGAACTTTTTTTTTTTCTATGTTATTTCAGTTCAGAAAAAAGAACATCTGACAACAGTGAGCTAATTTCTTCTACGGTAAATTCTTTGCCGAAAAAACATTTTACAATCATGTTTCATTTTAAAATTTAACTCATGTTTTGTATCTTAAGTTCTGATAAGAAAAAAGTCACCTGACAACAACTCAAAAGCGTGAACTTGTCTACTATTGTGAATACAGTTGTTAAAAATTTAATGAGAAAGAAAGTTCAGAAAAAGGAACATCTGACAACAATTAACTCTTCTTCTACTGTAAATTCTTTGCTAACAACAATCATTTAATTTTAAAATTTAACTCATGTTTATGTTTTGTATTTTAAATTCTGATGAGGGAAAAAGTAACCTGACGACAACAACTTGTAAGGACGTAAT
>NC_065507.1:44834335-44880347 GCF_006386435.1 Epinephelus moara | reverse complement strand
GAGCATAAAGGTCCAGGTGGAAAAAACACAACTCCGTCATTTAGGATTTTGCTAAAAGAAGGAAGTTACCTTTTGATATAGATACCAGGGGACATTTTGCACCATAGAGTACTGGGTTTTAATTTTGAGTTTTGAGATCTGCATTCTGCACAATAAATGCTCTAAAAAATACATTATATCTTTGCTTTTGTTGTTGTTGTTGTTTTTTTTTTTTATCAATTTAGCTTTGCTAAGGGACTACAAAACCCATTCAGAAACACTTCTATTATAACTTTTACACTTAAATTTATACCGCGATATATACCGTTACTGTGAAGGGATTCGATTTATACCGTGATATAAATTTTAGGTCATACCGCCCAGCCCTACTTGTGGGGTGGATAATTGTTCTGTTAATCCATTCAGAGATGATCAGGTTGAGGGATGAGAGGAGCAGCTGCTGCAAGTGAATGCAAACTTTTAAACCCAGCAGAATGAACGACTAAGTTTCACTTTCAATGCACCTGAAGTTCTGCTACTCTGTTTCTGCCCTGAGTGCAGTTTGCACTCAGACAGTGTTGTGCTATCAATAACTGAAAGATTTATATGTTCTAATAGCGCTCCTAAAGAGCAGTCCAGCTCCAAAAATAGACAACCTATTTGCAGTGGTTGATGTTTAAATCGTGGTGGGCTGCCACAGATAAATGTGAGAGTATCAGTATCGGAACAACTCTACTGCTGATGTGCTGTCATCCTGCGTTTGACCTGCCGTCACTCTGTTTGTCACTGTAAACCTCAGTCTGCAGTTTTCGTACCTATACACTTCGCTATTAAACCAGAGAAGAATTCTAGCGTAACATTGACCATGACAGATCACGCACTGTGTGTAGGGCACCCATGCGCATCATCATGCACACCCGAGAATGCGACCATATTTTATTTTCATGTTTTAACTCCTACACTCAGAAAATGGTCGCACAAGCAGCTGTTTTGGTTGCAGTCTAGAGCCCTGTATAGATTCATTATTGTGCTCCTAATGGAAGAGTTGACCTCTGTTTTATTGTCAGTGAGTCGCCATGTACACATTAACCCTTCATCCTTGTGTGTTTTTCAGCTTTACCAACAGGGCCGGCTCTGCCAGTTAGGAGGAGAGTTCTGTGAACTTGAGGTGTTTGCTAAAGTACTGCGGGCTTCAGACAAAAGGTAAGAATATAATGGGACCAAGCTGTGCCCGAAACTTCACACCATCGGCATTGACCCATCATTTGTACTACAGAGTGGTTCTGAAGACCGGCCCTTTATACAGATATTTTGGTTCACCAATTATACTGTATGTGATACTTGGTCTGCAACAGTTGTTGGTTGGGTGGTGTGTTTCAAGTGGCATCCACATGAATCTCAGGACCCAAGGTTTCCCAGCGGAACATTGCATTGTGACAAGATGATCTATGGTATTCACTTCACCTGTCAGTGGTTTCAATGTTTTTGCTGATGGTTGTGTAAATGCAGTCCATTTACCATTTAATTGTATTTTATCTGTTACTCAATTACTGTTATGACCTACTGTTTTTATCTTACCCCATATGCCTCATTTTCACTAACTTTTGGTATTAGGCACTTTTCTCAAATTCTTTTTCCACTGCAGATAATACTCCATCAGTGTAGGTGGGATTCTTAGCTTAACACTTGTTGTGCATTGCTTAATCCATTTCTCACTGGAACCTTTTCTGGCAACCAAAGGAATGTCTCCACTTTATTTTTAAAAATCAGTTGGCTATTTTAAAATGCTGGGTTTATGCAGGATGTCCCCTGTCATGCAAGTTAAGATTTTAGTGACTAATCTCTCAAGCCCATGAGTGGTCTGCAGTGTTTTTTGTTTTTTGTTTTTTTAAAGATATTTTTTGGGGCTTTTTGGCCTTTAATTGATAGGATAGACAAGTGTGAAGGGGGAGAGAGAGAGGGAGTGACATGCAGCAAAGGGCCACAGGCTGGAGTCGAACTCGGGCCGCTGCGGCAACAGCCTTGTACATGGGGCGCCTGCTCTACCACTAAGCCACCGCCGCCCCAAAGATATTTTTTTATAGATAGGACAGTTAAGCGTGAAGGGGGGGAGAGAGAGGGGGTAAATGACATGAAGCAAAGGGCCACAGGCTGGAGTTGAACCCAGGCCGCTGCAGCAACAGCCTTGTACATGGGGCGCCTGCTCTATCCACTAAGCCACCGACGCCCTGTCTGCAGTGTTTTAACTTCACCTTCTAGTATCAGCTTAATTTGCTTGGAACTTCGACCAAGTTGGCAACACAGAGTACCATGTACTATCCACAACTTTTACCAATGGAAAACCCAAAAAAGAAAATTTCAAGTCAAGCTGTGCCATACCATGCAGTGGAATTGAGGCTTTAAATGCTCTCGCCCTGTGACTTGTGCTTTGTGTGCCCCCTCCAGCTCTTGGGACGTGTTAATTCAGTTTAACAAAGCCATTTTAAGTTCCATATCACATCTTCTGCCATGCAAACTTTACTTAAGGAAAAGGGGTGCTGAAAGTAAACAAATGTAATGCTGGTATGGAGCTAGGTAAAAGTGAACTTCCTGTGTACAATAAAGCACCCTTTAGGTAAAGGTACATTATTGATGTTCTTTTTCTGTGAGCTGTGTGTTGTTGCTTTCAACCGTCATTGATGGGCTTCATTAGAATACAATAGCAGAAAGATAAGGTAGAACTTTATTTATTCCGAGGGAGATTACTTATTCACTGATAAGCCAGGTGTTTGTCATGCCTGTAAAACTAATGATGTCTTTTTTTTTTCTTTTTTTTTGTAAAGACTTTTATGTAACAGATATATTGATTATCACCTTATACTTATGCTGTCCACTTACATGGTGCATTCCTTTGTCCTATCACTGCAGACACCTCCTGCACCACTGCTTTCAAGCACTAATGGACCATGGTGTGAAAGTGGCCTCAGTTCTGGCAAACTCCTTCAGCCGCCGCTGTTCCTACATCGCGGAGTCTGATGCCCATGTCAAAGAGAAGGCCATCCAGTTTGGCTTTGTGTTAGGTAAATAGTGGGGTAGGGGACAAAAGGTTTCACACAGACACTCTGTCTGTTCCCGTATCGCACAGACTTAACTCAAACAATGAGTGATGAATTGAAGGCCATTCATTGCTCCCACTGATGTGTGTAGGTTCAGCCCACAGGAAAAATACATTAGGGATCAAAGATGGGCCAAACCATTATCAGCAGTCCATAGTCATTTTGATGATTTAAAATATGTCAAATCCTATCTAATTGTACCATGTTTTGTACTACCAGGGGTGCACTATTGCGTAGAATAGACACATTTCCCCAAGATATTATGAAACAGTGACACCAGATGTAACTGTATATGATGATATTAAAAAATATTTGCTAGCCTTGTGGTTTTATCCAGGCAAGGTACTCCAGACCAAACTTTTTCTTATTCTGTTTGCAAAGCCAGCACAGTCAGCACAGTGGATGGTTTTCAAAGAAATGGAACCAGACCAACATGGGATTTTTTGAATCGATACCAATTTTAGCTGGGAAAATTTCAACAAGGACTGATATGGTGGGCGATAAAGTAAATTTGAATGAACATAGACTGTTTTTTTAAGTGGACTGTGTGCTGAGTTTGCAACTCTGTCACTTTGCAAAGGTACTTAGCAGGCTGCTTTCTTTAACCCCTGTGGGCCCTAAGACTATATTTAGTATAATAAGGAAAAAAATACCACTGGTTTTGTTCTGATTGGTCTTAAGGGCTGTAATAGACTTGCCGCTTGATCGAATGTAGGCGTACACCATGCGCCGTGTCTGTGTCTGTATACTTGCTGCAGCACTACGCAGCCAAAACGCACAATACTGGCGGTCTCCACTTGGGGCATACAACAGAAATATAACCTGGAAATCGGGTAGTGCATGCCGCAATAGTATCCAGCTGCAGCCCCGGAGCAGAAGCCCCTGACGTGACACAAGCCTCTGGCTTGACGGAAGTGACTTTTCTCTTTTTTAACAACTTTTTTAAGTAAAATTGCTTAACATAGCATCTATGAATTGATGAATTGTCCATTTATTTTACCTTTATTTAATCATACAAGTCAACTTTGTTTTTTGTTGTTTGTTTTGACCACCACGTGTCGTTCAAACCATCAATAAAAGAAGCTGCGCTCAGTGGGCGCTCCTTCTATATTAATATTCATATGCTTCGTTAACTACGACCTTTATTCATTTAGGTCGGACCTTTCAAACTCCAAATATTTCACCATTCAATGTGAGAAATCAATGCTAACATTCGAAAATAGCTGACTGTTATCCTACTTCGTGTGTAAGTGTGCACAATGAAGAGACAAAAGTCAGTTTGAGAAACTTTATTTTCAAATTTCCACAAACAATATCTGATGGCCAGTCCACTTCTCCTGGCAGCCTGCAAGAGACAGAAAAGACAATGAGCACATAACTTCAAGAAACAAATCCCAACTTCACTGCTATATTTTTTTTTGTTTAGCATTTCAGGTCCATCACTCTGCTTAATTTAGTGTTGTAACAGCCTGACCTCCGCGGTCCTCTTCGCTCCCCTCACCCACACTTGAGCACCCGTTCTGGGATACACAGTGTCGGCCCGCCCGGCCTGACCTCCGTGCTCCTCTCCGCTCCCCTCACCCACACTTGAACACCTGTTCTGGGATACACAGTGTCGGCTGGCCCAGCCTGACCTCCGCGCTCCTCTCTGCTCCTCTCACCCACACTTGAGCATCCGTCCAGGCCGCGGAGGTCAGGCCGGAGGGCCGCGGAGGTCAGGCCCGGGAGGGACCATAGGTGAGTGGATCCCAAGTCTCGAGCCCTGCCCTCACTATTCACCAGGGACCTCTTCTAACGGTTGCAGAATAAACAACATAGCTATTTTCTGCCAATTTATTCCAGTTAGCTTACCTGAAACCTACTGCATTGAGATGCTGTGTTCTGCGAGCTCAGTTCCACACAAAGACCGCCAGGGGCACTTCCGGCAAGCCAGAGGCTTGTGTCACGTCAGGGGCTTCTGCTCCGGGGCTGCAGCTGGATGCTACTCGCATGCCGAGTGTTGTAAACAAACATGGATGCCCTTGATATGCTTGATGAGGAAGAAGAACTATGTCACTATGTAACGACGTTGAAACATCATAGAGATGCAGGTAGTTCCGCACCAGGTCCGTCAGCCTCTCTTCAAAAGTTTCCGACATTGCTCCGACAGCGACTCCGTCTGGTCTGATCTCACTGTCACGTGTTCATTCGCAGTTGCATCTCACGTACGCGTCACGGTACCTCGTGTTGAGATATGCGGCCGACACATCAAACAAACGCAGATCACGCATGGCAGCCATGATGCGGTCGTGTTCGCATTGTTTGCAGCAAGTATATTACGGCCCTAAGTCTTGAAATCTGGTAATCTTTTACCAGTAGTTTAGTAGTCTCACTCTCTCTCTCTCTCTCTCTCTCTCTCTCTCTCTCTCTCTCTCTCTCTCTCTCTTTCACACACGCGCCCAAACACACATCACCATCCCACAACTGACCTGAAAAGTAACTAGTAACTATAGTGTAATGCAGTACTTGAGTTAATGTAACTCAGTCACTTTCCACCACTGCTCTCTACTTAATTACGGAATTACACCCTAATTAAATCACCCTAAGCTTTGTTTTCTACATTATATGGTCTGTAAAATATATTTTCATATTGGGGCATATCAGAAAATATATACACTGATACCGATATATCTCTGATAGGCCCACATCAGCAGATTGAAAGGTCAGGCTTTGTTATGAAATATGTTATCATTTTCCATTACATCTTGGTTGGATGCTTCTAAACAGTAAGTTGGCTGGTTGGCAAGCTCTAGCAGTCACTATTTTTGGAAGGAAAAAAAATGAGCAAGTGACAAATCTGTTAGTTAGGGCTAGGCGATATATCGATGCTACTCAGTTTAATCTGTCTGTTAATTAGTCTTCAGTGTGACATCGGTCTATATGTTGCACATGCTACACAAAATCAGTCATTTAGATGAATGAAATTACCGCAGCACGTGTGCAATCCAGCGCTGTGCTGCTGGTTTGTGTGTGCGGTGGATCATAGCGTGTTGCCGTTCTTCTTTGTAGTTGTAGCCCATTTTGTGACATTGAGAGAGCCTGGATGAAGGCAACAGATCTGTTTTTAAAAAAGCAGCAACAACAACACCACAGAAGTTCCATATACACGATGTATATAATGCAGAATAAATGCCTCTTGTTCCTTCCCTGTCTTGGCCTTTCTTGTCTTGGCCCCCCACAGAGATTTTAAATTGCTACAAACAACAATGGATTTAGGCCTAATTGATACGTTTATAGTCATGTTTAGTTTTGTGGCCTGTGCTGCAAACCTTTAAACCTCTGTAGCTCCAGTGCTATGTGCAAAAATGTTCATGTACAGCCCTGCTATTTATTTTATATAATTTTTCATTCACATGTGCAGCTGTATATTTTTCAAACAGGGTAATAAAATCCCTGTCTTTGCATTTATTTTGATCAGTCTGTTTTTATAAAAGTGTCATCTGAAATGTGGCTTTGACTTTCAACTAAAAACATGTAGCCAATATCGTAGAAATTGTGTATTGCCAGTCAGCCTGTAAATACTGAGATGTAAATTTTTGGCCACATCGCCCGACCCTACTATTAGCGCTGTTACCTAATATGAAGGATATTTGTTTGGTGGTAGAACTCTAAAGATGAGTTTCTTTCCCCATGATAAATACCTGTGATATTTGAATAGAGCATTTGCAAAATATATTTAATAATGATAAAATATTTTAACTACTGTTTACAACAGGTGATGCTGATGCTATCTCACCCTCTGATTTGGAAACCATAGGATTAATCTGATGTCTTTTGATTCTAGGTGGCTTTTTGTCTGATGCAGGCTGGTATGGCGATGCAGAGAAAGTGTTTCTGTCGTGCCTGCAGCTGTGCACGCTCCACAGTGAGGTCCTCCACTGCTACAGAGCTGTGGAATGCTGTGTCAGGTCAGTCTCCAAACCTGTGGACAAGACTTACACCCATTACAACTTTTTAGGCCGATTCCGATTTTGGCCGATTCCGGATTCATTTTTTTCAAACTACTTTACAGCACACAAGATATTGCAGTATTTTCTATTTTTCCTTTATTAGAACATTTTAACCAAGATACAACCAGCTTTTCAATAATCATCTCAAACAATCAAACAAAAACAGTGACACACGTTAAGAAACATTTTCCTCTTTTGCTCAAATATAACTTCAGGTACATACAGGTATTAAAATAAGTAAAAAAAAAAAAGGCATACATAATTAAAAACATTGATAAATCAAATAATAATTCTTGGTGTATAGCATTTGTGGGTAATTTCTTGAAAAGAAAAAAAAAGTAAAAATATCTCCTGTGGAAAATTCAGAAAGTGCAGTGTTATGGACATTCTTATTTTAACAACTAGAAAAAACGTGCACATTCTTCGGCACGCGAACATGTGCATCTTCGGGGCGCGGACACGCACCTCGTCAGTTTCAAGCGGCACAGTGCAGCACTGAGAGCTCCGCAGTTAAGTTTAACATGGACAATTAACAACTTTCTCCTTCTCTCTTTTGGTGTGTGTGCGTGAATGATTAAGGTGAGAAGCTGCGCATGTTTCACTTCCTCACATCGCCCAAGCAGTGAGTTGCACATGTGCGTGTGTGTGCGCTGCGCGGCGGGAATTTGACCGGCGTTTTAAATCGGCATATTTTAGACTGACCGGCCGGTCGCAGGTCATGGCCGATCACGTGAAAATTGGCCCAATTCCGAGCACTGCCGATTATTCGGTTCAAGTTTACTGTGGACATTCAGTGTATAGTTGCATATATCAAGAATATTTTGACCCTCAATGTACAACCCTGATTCCAAAGTTGAGATGTTGTATAAAAGTTAGTCAAAGCAGAATATATTGCAAATCTTTTTTGATTCATTTTTAATTGAGTACATTACAAAGACAAGCTATGTAATGTTCAAACTGATAAGCTTTTTTTGTAAATATACACTCAATCTTAAATGCAGCCCCAAGGGGCACAAGACAGTGTTCTCATTGGGCCGGTCCCAGGGTCGGATAAATGCAGAGGGTTGTGTCAGAAAGGGCATTCAACATAAAACCTATGCCAAATCTAACATGCGAATCACGAATATGACTTCCATACCGAGAAAAAGGTGTACAAGATGGTGGTGAGACCAGCGATGTCGTTTGGTTTAGAGACAATGGCACTGAGGGATAGTGAATATATCGGTAGAAGGATGCTGAGTTTGGAACTGCCAGGCAAGAGGCCTAGGGGAAGACCAAAGAGGAGATTTATGGATGTAATGAAAGAGGACATGAAGTCAGTTGGTGTGATAGAAGAGGATGCAGAGGATAGGGTTAGATGGAGGCAGATGATTCGCTGTGGTGACCCCTCAGTGTTCAACATAACATTTTTTCCCCACTGGCCCCCCGGGCCAGTAGTTCAGAGTTTTACTGGCCCCTTGTATATTCTTACTGGCCCAAGTAAAAGAGAGAGAGAGAGAAAATGAATATAAAACTTCATTTATTTTAACTTCATTTCATTTAACTCCATTATACCTCATCGTAGTGCGTGATGGTACATACAGCAGTACTCACAGAAGCTGATGTATGATGTCACAGCCTCTGTGTACTCATCCACTTCTTGACCTCACAACAGGTTTACAGAGCTTTAACTTCTGCCTGTATGAGGGAATCAGGTGTTGTGGTCAGAGTGGCCCAGTGCAGCGCGCGGGGGATGGCGTGATAGGCGTTGTTAACAGTTGTGTAACAGTGATCCAGGATATTCTTCTCTCTGGTCGGACGTTTTATAAACTGTTTGTATTTGGGGAGTTCATGGGTGAGGTTACCTTTGTTAAAGTCGCCAAGGACAGTAACTAATGAGTCCGCTCCACACACAGTAGCCTATCTGGTCAGCGAGCGTGCGCTGTAGCCTCCTGCACGTTGGCCTGCGGTGGGATGTAGACACCGACCAGAATGAATGAAGCAAACTCACGGGGGGAGTAAAAAGGTTTGCAGTTGATGAAAAAAGATTCCAGATCAGGAGAGCAGTGCTGCTGGATCACTGTCACGTCATTACACCAGCCACTGTTAGTGTAAAAACAGATACCACCACCTTTAGTTTTGCCGGAGAGTTCCGTGTTACGATCCGCTCAAGAGTTGGAAGCCTGCCAGCTGCAGCTCAGAGTCCGGTAGCGATCCACACAGCCACGTCTCCGTGAAGCACAAAACTGCAGGTGTAGAAAAGTATCCGTTTTTCACCATCAGTAGCTGAAGTTCATCCAGTTTACTGGCCAGCGAACGCACGTTGGAGAGAAATATACCTGCATGGCAGCGGTGTACGGTGTCCGCGTTGGCGGAGACGCAGAAGCGCACCGGCACGTTTCCCCCTCCTCCGGTGTTTCATTGCACGAGCAAAGGTGAGGGCACCTTTGGCCAAAAGCCCAATAAATCAACTGAAGGCTCGAGAAAAGTGGGATAAAAATCCGCTGGAGCTGTTCCCCTGGCAAAAAAAAAGCCTTACAGCATCACTGGCCCGAGCGGGCCTGTGACCTGTCAGTCAACTTGCCCGACATACTTTTTGATTGGCCCCGGGCCATCGGGCCATGGGTTATGTCGAACCCTGCCCCTAATGGGAACAGCCGAAAGAAGAACAAGAAGAATACACTCATAGGCCCAATCCCAATTCCTATCTTAACCCTTAATCTTAATTCTCAAGATCAGCCCTCAATCTCACTAGCCCTCAAAACCAAGTGTTAAGGGCTATCTTGTGACTTTAAAATGGGACACCCCTCAAAGGCAAATATGTCTTAAGACTGTCGGGGGCAGCAATATGCCAAAACTCCATCCAGTCTGTCAGTTCAAAGAAGAAGAAATATATGTCATCAGTAGTTGTCGATAAAAAGACGTGATGAGTTTTACACTTTATTTCAATTCTTGTACAAAACAAGCAGTGACAGACATGAACAGAACAAATATGCCAGGGTTAAGAGAAAAGAAAAATAAATAAAATAAACAAATAAATAAATAAAAAGTTCAGCAGCTCAAACAATTAAATTGTTTACATATTTTCAAAATTTACCCTTATGAATATGGAATTTCGCTAAGATAATAGATAGATTAATGATACAGAATTGTTTTTGGTTTGAAATGCTGACATCATAAAATCCAAACAGCACATCTTTGTACAGTAGTGAAAATAGAACATAAATGTTGCAACGAATATACTCGACAAAATCTTTCTAAAAAGTGACAGTATAGGGGCAGCTCCAAAACAAATGGAGCAGTTGGACAGTTACCAAACTTGACAATGTCGTCTGCAGCTGTGCTGATTTCATATTGAAACAGAATGCTTGATCACTAGGGGAACAGTTGCCGTTGTGACTGAGAATTATGTGATGAATATGAACAGTTCACAAGTTACAAATTACTCACTCCCATAGTTTTTTTGGAGCCTTTTTGCTTTTTGTAAGCTTGTCTTCATTGGTGGCCCTGTAATGAATCAGGGCTTGTGTTTTGTCTGGTGGCCCTGAAATGGAACAGAGATAACAACATTACTTTCTATTATTTTTTTTATTTTTTTTGGGCTACCTGTCAGATATTCGTTAAGTTATTAGTTTAGTTTCATGCAGTATTGCAAGTATTATCACAATGAATACTGTAGTCAACATCCAGCAGAACTGGTGAGGCTGTTTACACAGTCACACAAGTGTTATCTGGTGACTTTCATCCACGTTAACGTTTCACTCTTTGGGTTATAAGTTGATATTCAACCAAATAACCTGTACCACAACAACCGACGTAACTTATTCAGCGGAAAGTCACCAGATAATACGATCACTAACGTTAACCTGCAGCTGTAACGTTACCAGCTGCAGAGTCTACGGCTACAGGAGATGACACCGTTCGACAAAAATGTCGATGCAAACATTTCACGTATATTAAAACAACTTAACAACTACATTATCACTAAGAAAAATTACTTTTTGTAACGTTAACTGAATGACAGCATATTCGGTTATCAGAGAACTGGGGTTACATGCGGCGGGGCAGGAAAGCCGTAGCCCGTGACCAAAAATATGTGTGTTACGCTACAAAGAGGTCTATAGTCCATAAAATGACGTTAAACTAAGATAATGCAATGGTTATCATAATTTTAAAACAACTATTAACGAGGAAAATACTCACATTGATAACTCTGCTTCCTTATGCTTGTCGCCGCCATCTTGCATTGACTAAATCGTCTGTCCTCGGCTGGGTTTGGCTGAGCTCAGCGGATGATACGCAAAGGATTCTGGGATAGCACTTATTGCCAAGGGTGGTCCTGGAAAATCTTAAAAGTGAGGGCCATACAGCCCTTATTCTTGACCCTCAACTCAACACTCTGAGAATCGGGACAGCACTAGCACTTCGCGGGAGTGCGGATTTTTGAGACTGAGGGTTAAGATTGAGGGTTAAGATAGGAATTGGGATTGGGCCATACACTCTTACACCTGCAACATGTTCCAAAAAAGTTGAAAGGTGAACAGGTTATTGGTAACAGGTGATAGATAGTATCATGATTGGGTATGAAAGGGCTACCGCCAAAGGCTTAGTTGTTTACAAGTGAGGATGGTACAAGGTTCAACACTTTGAAAAACTATGTGGGGATGTAGTCCAACAGTTTAAGAAGAATATCTCTCAACCCACAGTTCCAAGGAATTTAGGATTTCACCATCTGCATCCATAATGTCATAAATAGATCAAGAGAATTGGAGAAAACTCTGCATGTAAGGGGCAAGGCTGAAAACCAATATGAAAAGAAAGCCATATATCAGCAACATCCAAGACAGCAGTGACTTCTTTGGGCCTGAGCGGAGAAGTGTGCTGTGGTCTGACAAGTCCACATTTCAGATTATTTTTGGAAATTATGGACGTTGTGTCCTCCGGGCTAAAGAGGAAAAGGACCATCCAGATTGTTTACCAGCTCAGTTCAAAGCCAGCATCTGTGATGGTATGGGGGTGTGTTAGTGCCCACGGCATCATGGGTAACTCACATCTATGAAGGCACCATGAATGCGTCTCTCAAGACCCTGGACTGTTGAGCAAGTGAAGTTATATATCAAGCAAGAACAAGAAAGAATTTCACTTTAAGAACGTCCACAATTAGTGTCCTCAGTTCAGCTCAACACTTATTGAGTGTTGTTCAAAGAAGAGATGATGTAACACAGTGATAAACATGCCCCTGTCCCAACTTTATTAAAACATGTTGCAGGCATCATATTTGATAGTGTCCTTAGCCAGGTGGTAGTCAACATGTTTAACAGCTTAGTCAGAGATGTCGCCAGTGTCTTGTTTAGTGAGTGACCGTGTTAGCTGGTGACTTTAGCCATTTGCAGTTGTGGTTGCCCATAGTAACTTAACATAAATGGTTGGTGTTGATAATTAACACAGATAAGTATGTATTTAAAAGTGATTAAAGTAAAATGGAAGGCTTTTATGAGGACACCTACATGTTCTGTTAGTGTTTTCAGCAGCTGATGTCACTATGTATACATATGTCCTAAGGACAGAGGGCTGTCGTATGCTGTAAAGCCCCCTGAGGCAAATTGTGATTGATTGATTGATTGACTATGAGCAACCACGTTGTATCTGGCTGAAAGTCACCAATTATCATGGTCACTCGTTAAACTGAAACACAGGCTGCTCTGAAGTGGTTTTGAGCCTATCATAATTCTGTAGAACCTGAGTCCACTATTAGAAAATTGATTCTGACAACCAAGAATGCAACAACCAGACATTTTGAAGTTGGTTTTTAAAGCTTGCTCATGCCACTTCCATTATCAACATATGTGCACATATTTTGATGATGTCAGTTGTAAAATAGACTATATCACTGTATATATAACTGTGTGTTTGCTGTGTTATAATGTGAAAATTAATAATGACTGAATGACAGAAAGGATCCTCAGAAAGGTTTGGTGTGTATTTATATCTACGTCCAGTCAATAACTGAGATACACCCACCTGAGATTGTTATTAAGTTTTCCTCTGTTGTCTACACAGGCTGCTTCATGTCCGCAATGGCAATTGTAAGTACCATCTGGGGGAGGAGACTTTCAAGCTTGCTCAGTCTTACATGGACAAACTAGCCAAACATGGCCACCAGGCCAACAAGGCAGCATTGTACGGCGAGCTTTGTGCCTTGCTCTTCGCCAAAAGTCACTATGATGAGGTATGTATGTCTTATCACCAGTGACTGAGAAAATGATATTATTTCTCTCACATATTATAGACAACAATGGCAAGTGCTAGTTTTAATTAAATGAATTATTAAGTTAGTCTGGTTAACAGCACTGCAGAGTGGTTGAGAATACTCCAGATAGACATAGATTAAGTTTGGAACCCAAATCTTTTTTTCTCCATTTTCCAGGCATACAGGTGGTGTATAGAGGCTATGAAAGAAATTACTCCAGGGCTGCCTGTCAAAGTAGTGGTTGATGTCCTCCGGCAAGCCTCTAAGGTTAACTATGTTTGTTTATATTACAAGATTTTATTGTGTTATTATTGGAGGTACAGTGTCTTTGTAGAATGTATCCACAGAAAAGTAATCTGTCAGGCCCAGGAGGAAAATCCCATTGATCTGACATGATTGTGTGAGGTTTGACTTGTGTTTCCACTGCAGGCCTGCGTGGTAAAGAGAGAATTCAGAAAAGCAGAGCAGCTGATCAAACATGCAGTGTTTCTTGCAAGGTAACCTCCTGTGTCTTTTAAAGAGTCAACATTATTTTTGTCCCTTATGTTATTGAAGAATTATGATTAAATGTTTTGTGCCTTACAGAGAACATTTTGGACACAAGCATCCCAAGTACTCCGACACGCTGCTAGATTATGGATTTTACTTATTAAATGTAGACAACATATGCCAATCCGTTGCTATTTACCAGGCAAGTACAGTGATGGGCAACAGAAGTGTGCCCATGTTTTCTATGTCCTCATTTTCATAAAAAACAGTTTGATGTATTATCTGTATATAATTAAAAGTCCTTTCTGTCTGTACAAATTCCAGACAGCGCTAGACATCCGGCAGTCTGTGTTCGGGGGCAAGAATATTCATGTTGCCACAGCCCATGAAGACCTGGCCTACTCCTCATATGTACACCAGTATAGCTCTGGGAAATTTGACAATGCTCTGTGAGTACAGTGAATCTTACAAACCTATTTAAAAATTTTAAATCTTACTAGACCAGCCAGCTAATCACATTAGACATAAGCTCCCTTGTAAATTTAGAATTTTTTCATACACCAGTCTGCTCTGACATTCACTGTACTGTGATTTTTGTAATGTGTGGCTATATGCTTTGGAAGTGTGCCATGTCATATATTAAAAAGCATCGATCATTTTCAACAAAGTGATGTATGATGGCAAAGATAACAGTTTTTCAACTGATCCAGTGACACTCCTTGCTGTATACAAAGGCTCTGATTCAAACTTGGGAAGTGCTTTGACCTCTCTAACCCTGATGTGAGCTTCAAAACAACTTTCCTCAGGGGAAACACTTGACTTTCTTGGAAATGTTTATGCTGAATAAAATACACTTTCCAGCCAAGTCTGAGTTGCATGTTTCAGTCAGCTGTTGTGTTTGTCCCTCAGATTCCATGCAGAACGTGCCATAGACATCATAACACACATTCTGCCTGAGGACCATCTGCTGCTGGCCTCCTCCAAGAGAGTCAAAGGTAAGGCAAGTTCCCTGGAAATGCTGGACTTCTGCCCACTGTGTGTAAGTGAGGAAAATGAGGCAGGCACTTTATTTTAAAACAACGATAATTTGATTTTCCAGAAGAAAGGTCATTATTTCATGTATATGGCCAGTGATGTACATCCATCTGTGGTAGGAGCAAATATCTTTACTTTAGTCTTAAGTTTTCCCGTGTGGTATCATACAGTTGCACTATGCGTTTTGACATTGTGGTGTTGACTTGGAATTTCATATCATGGTTCCAGTTCCATCTTAAGATCCTGAAACCCCTCTCCCAAAACAATACCAATAGGCAGCATATCCTTGCATATAAATCTTGCTATCTTAGCTGTGATGGCATTTTTACGAGCTTGTGGCAAGGGGCCTGCTGAAGTTGAGCAGGTTGTATAGTAGGCAGTCAGCCTCACCTGGTGCCAGTTTTCCACATTTTCATAGAAAACAACAACACTCCTAGCTTAAACGTAGTTTACTGATAGGTCAATTGACTTTGAACGTGGCATGTTTGTTGGTGCCAGACGGGCTGGTCTGTGTATTTCAGAAACTGCTGAGCTACTGGAATTTTCCCGCACAACCATCTCTAGGGTTTACAGAGGATGGTCCAAAAAAGAGAAAATATCTAGTGAGCTGCAGTTAACGGCTTGTTGATGCCAGAGATCAGAGGAGAATGGCCAGACTGGTTGGAGATAAAAGAAAGGCAACAGTAACTCAAATAATCACTTATTACAACCAAGGTTTGCAGAAGACCATCTCTGAATGAACAACAAGTCGAACCTTGAAGCAGATGGGCTACAGCAGCAGAAGACCACACAGGGTGCCACTCCTGTCAGCTAAGAACAGGAAACTAAGGCTACAGTTTGCACTGGCTGATAGCAGGGTCAGAATTTGAAGTAAACAACATGAAAGCATGGATCCATCCTGCCTTTTATCAATGGTTCAGGCCAGTGGTGGTGGTGTAATGGTATGGGGAATATTTTCTTGGCACACTTTGGGCCTCTTAGTACAAACTGAGCATCATTTAAACGCCACAGCATTACCTGAGTATTGTTGCTGACTGTGTCCATCCCTTTATTACCACAGTGTACCCATCTTCTGATGGCTATTTCCATCAGGATAATGCGCCATGTCACAAAGCAGAAGGGAGAGAGACTCTGCACCGTAAGGCTCCGGGATAACATTATTTTCTCACTTCTGCTTGAAAGTGGTGAATTTACCGCTCATGGGTACTTAAAACGACACAGTCTCTGGCTTATATGTATTGTCGGGAAAAAACATTGTTGCATATTATCCCATCCAAATGAATGCTGATGCCACACTGAATGTCCCGCTGAGCCTGTTAACACTTAAAAACTTTGTGTGGGGAAAAAAAGAAAAAGAAAAATCAAATATTTCAATTAAATGGCTGAATCTGATTCAACTGTCAAAATTCTAAGTCAGGTGCAGCCGTAATATAGAGTATATTTAGTTCCTTTTTATCTTTAAACAGGTGTTACCATGACTTCCTTTGTGGAAGTAATTCCATAAATGAATGGAAAACAAAACAGTAGAACTGTTGTTTACAAACTAAAGAAATGAGAGATCATTTTAGTTTTTACTGAATATTTGAAGAAGCACTATTAGGGTGACATGTAAGCTGTGTCACTTACTTTGTTGCAATTCTGTTTTCCTAAATGAATATTTTTTTCACTAATTTGTTATATCCTCAAGAACATCGTTATTGCAAAAATACCCCGAAATATCCTGATGGTATCGCTCACCCCTAAGTGATGGTAAATCCTAGCTATTTTGGTAAATGTCAATTTTGCTAGCCAAAAATGTCATGGCTCTGTGGCTCCACTGTTAAATCCAGGGCAGAAGTCTCATATATGCTTCATCATCATTTCTGTTCCTCAGCTCTGATTTTGGAGGAAATTGCCATTGACTGTCACAATAAAGAGACAGAAGAGCGCCTTCTTCAAGAGGCACATGACCTTCATCTTTCCTCACTGCAGCTGGCCAAGAAGGCCTTCGGAGAGTTCAACGTCCAGACAGCCAAACACTATGGCAACCTAGGAAGACTCTACCAGTCCATGAGGAAGTTCAAGGTGTGTGTGTGTGTGTGTGTGTGTGTGTGTGTGTGTGTGGGTGTGGGTGTGGGTGTGGGTGTGTGTGTGGTGACTGGAATAGTGATGTATTAATTAAGGTAACATGAAACTAAAGAAGTGGAAATAGCTCAGAGCTTTGTTCCAGTTGTGGCTCGGCATATGAAGCAAAATAATTTTAATCAGATTTTTATTTCAAGGACCTGACAGCACTACCACAGTACACTATACTTGTAGCTCAAACATTAACTGTACAATGGCTTGCTATGTTAATGCCACATTTTCAAAATCAACCAATAAGTCCAACATACAAGTTGAAAAAAAAAATCAAACTATGTAACGTTGTAAAGTGACATCAGGAAACCAGGGAACATATCAATTTTCTACAAGCTAGCAAAGTAAACAGTTTGTGAATGATATGTGGCTGGGAATACATATAGAGTTATCAGGCTGATAAGTGACCTCTGGTTGAAGGACCGGTTCACGGTTTTTTGAGTCTGTTTTAAAACAGCTGTCAGGTGAAAACTGACTCAGTCTTCACTGGAAAAACAAAAGCATCATCAAGGTCTTAAAGGAATACTTTGCTAGCAAAATGACCATTTGTATATCAGTTAGTCATGCCATGTTACTTTGAATTCAGAAAGGTATCTTTGTTTTTCTTGCATGCCTCCACGGAAAAAACATCAAATATACTGATTCTTTGATTGATTAGGGACCACATTTAACAACAGCAAAACTATAATCCAAGTCTCATTAATGCAGTCCATTTTTAAACAGGCATCGTCACGTCGGTTCAAACAAAAAAATGGCGGCGTGCAGCAGCAGTGCCGTGCTATTGTGCTATGGCCTATTTAAGTGCTGGAATTTGTTATTTATGTGACAACACCTGAACGCAACATAGGCTCCGCTTCATTGACTGTGTGCACAGTGCCGGGCTGCGGGTTCGGGCCGGGCTCGGTTATAATTGTCTCACTTGGGTCGTTTTCGGTCAGGAAAATGCAACCCGAACCGCGCTCTAGTGTGCTCACCTGTGTCTGTGTGTGTGTGTGTGTGTAAATGTTAATGTTAATAAGAAATGTTTTGGTATTCATATTGTTTAAATTGCCTCAATCAAATAATGGAAAAATAATCGATAATCGAAAAAATAATCGAACAAAATAATCATTAAACTAATTGAAAAATTAATCGTTAGATTAGTCAATTAATCAAAAAAATAATCTCTAGCTTAATTGCTAGAAAAATAATCGTTTGGGGCAGCCCTACTTGGATTATACTGCACGAGTTGTATGAGAGTTTGTAAAGAGATGTTTTGATATAGTTTTGCCGTTGTTAAAGGTGGTCCCCAATGAATTAATAAATAAATAAATATGTATTCTGTTTTATGTAGAGGCATGCGAGGAAAAACAAAGTTTTTTTCATGAATTCAGGGTTACACAGCATGACTAACTTATATACAAATGGTCATTTTATGGTTGAAGCATTTCCTTACGGCTTTCCTGCCCAACTTTAAGGTGGATTTCGTCAACTTGACAGGAGGTGTACATCAGTGTATCAAACATGTCATTTTCTGTTAACAGTAGGTGGTGCTCTGACTGTAACTAAATAATGGCACATAGATGTCTTTAAGGCGGGACTCTTATCAAATGTGAAGTTGGGGGCGGATGTAATGATGCACAATTAAGTTAGAAACCACTTCCTGTTTTGCGACAAAGCTTGTAAATTCAACGCCCTGCTACTGCCATGCCGTTCGACAAAAATGACAGAAAGTTTCTAAATTTTAATTCTACAATGTATTACGATTGTACCACCCAAGTTTAAAGTGGATTCAGTGAAATCTCCAGCAGTGCATCTGGGAATGGTTAAGAAAATGCCCTGAATATGAAAAGTGAATTCAAAATGGCCAACTTTCTGTTAGGTTTAGGGTGTGGCTAATCACTAGCAACTACAATACGTCCTCCCACCGTTTGGTGCTCTGGCCCTGAATTTTCTTTTCTATGCTTTGAGTTATTATTTTTGCTTTGATTGTGATCTATATCTTTGTCTTTGTGTGTGTGTGTGTGTGTGTGTGTGTGTGTGTGTTTGTGATTTAATGGGTGTCCATGTAATTAGGAGGCAGAGGAGATGCACATCAAAGCCATCCAGATCAAGGAGCAGCTTCTGGGTCATGAGGACTACGAGGTGGCTCTGTCTGTAGGTCACCTGGCCTCCCTCTACAACTATGACATGAACCAGTATGAAGACGCAGAGAGACTCTACCTACGCTCCATCGCTATTGGTCAGACACAGGGATGGGATGAGTGGCTCACTCCTGCTATACAAGACTTTTATCTTTGTCAGGTTTTCTTCAAAGAACAACAAACAACTTTACACCCCTTTTTATATGGAGTATTAGGATATTTTAGGTACTTTTGTCCATATGAGGATCTTGTGCTATAGAAATTCTAACTTAGTTTTTCCAGTGGATTACTGAATAAGTAGGGTAGTAACATGTTTTGATCCGGTCCTATGAACTGTACCTGCTTCAGAGCAGGTTAGCCATTCACCATAGGTTACTATGGTGATTTACCCTGGTTAAAAGTAGGGCTGTGCGGTATACTGGTTCGTACCGAAAACTGGTATTTATTTTCGTTATGATATGAATTTTTCATATACCGCAATACCGGTGAATAGCCCAAACAACGTCCGTAACGTGTGTGGCGGGAAAGTGTTTCAGCTGGGACCCATTTCACCGCTGCACACCACAGGCATGCTAGAGCCGGCGAGAGTGAGAGTATAGAGAAAAGTTCAGAAGCAAGAATGGCTGCCAGAGAGAGTCCTGAAAGCGAAGCAAATGTACACTTTGCTGAAGAAGAACACGATGACCCAGAAGAACTCAAACTAAAAAGAGCAGTGTTTCCCATATATGCAACTAGCAGCGGTGCACCACCGCTGCTGAAATATGACTGTTAAGTTGGACCATGCTACATGCCTCCACCAAGTTTTGTGAAAATCGGTTGGACAGTTTTCACATAGTCCTCATCCAAAAAATGAATGGAAATGAATGGGCGGCCATGTGTGGGCAGCCCGTGGACAAGCCCCCTGAGTTGGATCAACACCAAAATTTAATGTATTCTAAGCTGGTATGTGTTACATCCCTCCACTGAATTTTGTGAAAATCAGTCAGGCAGCTTTTGTAGAATTCTGCTAACAAACTAATAAATTGGGCGGCATAGCTAAAAAATTGTTCATTTTTGCGATAAAAGCGCCAAATTTGGTACATTTATAGCTTAATATACTGGAATAGAACACCCCCCCCCAACCCCCCCCGAAGCTGCTGTTACCGTTGTTTTCAGCACCGCAAATATAATTTAGAGACCAGTTAAAGTGAAAAATATGTTTCATTCTAATGTAGGACAATAGTAAATTAAAGACATCCAACACAATGGTGAGATTTATAGTTATTTATAAGGCCATTTAACAATGTTCAGTGAACACACTTAACAATTGACTTATGGCTAAGCCACGCCCCCCTCCACTCACTCGGACAACTCACTCAGTGACCAGGTGCTATGGCAGGTGTCACAGTACACGGCATTTCGCAGGAGGTAATTGATGATTTTTGGGGACATAACAATCAGATGTCATTGAAAAGTAACAAAAAGGGCCTAAACTACGCATTGGAGGGATATATTCATCATTTTATTGTTGAGAAGTTCGATGAAGAGCTTAAATTACAAGCCAAAATTTACAGGTCACAGTGTAAGCGTGATAAACCGCATCTCGTTGCCGTTGCCATCAAAGACAGCAAGTGAAAGTGCCACTGAAGTTAAAGTTTTTGTCTCAGAATATGAGAAAAGGATAACGGCCTTTTTACCATCTTTACCAAGAGTGTCTCTCCGTTAGTTTGGTGCTACAGTATTTACACTGAATCATTCAGCATAATGTTTGCCAACCATTGTTATCTCTGCGATTACAAATAACTTAATGAAGCTAAGCTCCAGAAGTTAACGTTAGCTTAACTAGAGCCCTCTGGACAACAGCTAACAATGATGTACGATCACCAAAGTACAAAACTAGAACAAAATAGGCTATTGAACTCCGAGCAAACAAGGTGACATGATGAACAACGCAGCTAGGAGCTAACGTTAGGCTAACTTTAGCTAACGTTAGCTAGATAACTTTATATTTGTTTCCAGCAAAGTGACAATATGTTGCCTCAAACACGATGTTGTCTTACCTTAAAACCGACATCCTTGTTAATCTTATTCACGTTGAGTTGATGTTGTGGTCTGACGTTACCACACAACTTTATCCAAAGGAGACACTTTTCTCTGTTGAGATGTGGTTTAAAGTGTAAAAAATACACCTCGTCGCCCAGCCTCTCAGGATACATTGTGTCGGAGTTGCATGTACCCCATGCACACCGTTTGATCATTTTTAAACTTCAAATCTCTGAAAAAGCTCATAAAACCGAACAAAACTGACTTTCTGTAATGCATTTCAATGAACGTCCAGGCAGAGAATGTCCCGAGTGTATGGGAATGGCTATACGCACTGTGATTGGCTCATCGCGTTTGAGGGCGGGACTTAGCCATAGGTCAATTACACTGTAACAGTTTGAACATATGATATCTAACTTGTGCAGCCATCTGCAGCAATGTGGAACCTTAATAATAGAGCTGTTTTTACAACGAGGCCTTGAATATTATGAGAAAAGAAGAAAAAAAGGGGGGGGAAACATTCATAGATCACAGTGTCACTGTCACTGTAATCAGGAGGCCATGAAATTGGTAGTGGATTATTTTTCTACAAATACCCAGCATTGATATCTATGCAGTTTCTTCACTTACACTGCTCTGTGCTCTCTAGTGTTCAGATATCCTGAATTAATTGAACTAAATCTATTTTCAAAATGCACATGAGAAAAAGTTTAAAATCCACAGAGGATAATATGTATTCAACGTGAAGATTAAAAGAAAAGGAGTATTAAATAATCCACTACCAATTTTATGGCCTCCTGATTATAGTGACAGTGACACTGTGATCTATGAATGTTTTTCCCCCTTTTTTTCTTCTTTTCTCATAATATTCAAGGCCTCGTTGTAAAAACAGCTCTATTATTAAGGTTCCACATTGCTGCAGATGGCTGCACTAGTTAGATATCATATGTTCAAACTGTTACAGTGTAACTGTTAAGTATGTTCCCTGAACATTGTTAAATGGCCTTATAAATAACTATAAATCTCACCATTGTGTTGGATGTCTTTAATTTACTATTGTCCTACATTAGAATGAAACATATTTTTCACTTTAACTGGTCTCAAAATTATATTTGTGGTGCTGAAAACATGGTAACAGCAGCTTGGGGGGGGGGGGGGGGGGGGTGACCAAAGTGTTCTATTCCAGTATATTAAGCTATAAATGTAGCAAATTTGGCGCTGTTATCGCAAAAATGAACAATTTTTTTAGCTATGCCGCCCAATTTATTGTTTGTTAGCAGAATTCTACAAAAACTGCCTGACTGATTTTCACAAAATTCGATGGAGGGATGTAACACATACCAACTTAGAATACATTACATTTTGGTGTTGATCCAACTCAGGGGGCATGTCCACGGGCAGCCCACGCGTGGCCGCCCATTCACTTCCATTCATTTTTTGGATGAGGATTACGTCAATTTTCACAAAACTTGGTGGAGGCATGTAGCATGGTCCAACTTAGAAGCCATTACATTTTGGAGTGGATCCAATTAACGGGACGGGTCCATGGGCAAGTAGGATTCAATTGCCTGCTCTGGCCACCAGGGGTGAGTTTCTGATACCCCAATATCCAGATTTGTTCTTAATATATTTGTCAACAGATCTGCCAAATTTGGTGCTTTTATCACAAAAATGAACTATTTTATAGTTATGCCGCCCCACTATTGTCCTTTTATTAAACAAACTAAATAGCCTTATGTTATTTATCTTATTTACGTGACGGCATGTCATTTCTGTCTCTACATGGTCGCGCGTTTACGATTCTCCTCTGCTCTCTGAATCACGCACAGCGGAGTTTCGCCCCAATACACACACACACACACACACACACACACACACACACACACACACACTAGAGCATGGCTCGGGCCACATTTTCCGCCCATACCGCCCAGCCCTAGTTAAAAGTGTAGCTAGGTATTGTTTACAAAATTACAGTACTAGTATCAATATCAGAACCTTTAAAGTGATACTGATACCAACAAAGTACTTTATTCAATACCCCTAAAGTGAACGGAGTGTCGAATCGTATAGCCATACTATTACCAGTTTATGGTGTGGTACTCAACTTTACCACACCATAAACTAAAAGGGTTGCAGTGTGAGCTCCATGCTAGAGGGTTATGGGAGCCCGCCCACACACACACACACACACACACACACTGTGACGAGGTTTACTGTTAGCATTACACAGCTAATGTTACCAAATGGGTATTAATGAGTTTAACAACAGAGTCAAGGTGTTTCAGTGTCAATGTGATTATGTTGGGGCCATTTAACGGCTCGGTGTTGGATTTCAGCCACTGCTGCTGTGTTGAAGACATTGAACTGACTATTGGCCAGAAGAGGAGTGGCCTCGGAAAGAGCAGCAAGAGAAAGTTTGCTGCTTGACGCCGGATTTCCACTGGATGTGTGTCCGTTGCGGAACGGCAGCACTGGTTATCCGCTGCGCGCTCTGCCGTCAATACCCACTGGCTGCGTTTGCTGTGTGGAGCGGTGCAGCTCCGCCGGAAGACATCTCGGTGCACTGCCATAATTAATATCTCCTCGTCCATGGTGTCAACGGGGTGAAATGACGTCTGAAAACCTCTGACCTGTTGACTTCAGGCCTGCCTCTGCCCATTATGTAGTTTTCAATGTGTAGTGCAGGGAAGTATTTTCCGCCGTGAACACTGTGTATTTTATTTTGAAAATTAACCGGATGTTTTATTTTATTTCTGTGCACGACTTCCTGCCCCGCACGATCTGCTCTGTGCTGAATTGCTGCGTTGTGCTCCGGCGTCTGGCAAAAATAGAAGTCCTGCGTATCTGTTGCGGAGGGCTCCGGAGTGCCGCAGCTGAGTTGAGTCGTCACGGTATGGGATCAGACCCCTGACGCACTCAAAGAGCCTGTCCTTAATTATGCGTAATTTTAAGCCTTGATAAAATATAAATGGGTGAGACATATAAAAAGTCACCTTCTGTACAGTTGTCACAGACGAGGAAATTAACTGTAGAGACCAAACCATTTTTTTCTACCAGGCTGTAAACATGTTTATATCTGCCCTAAAGTTGGGCATTTTACCATGGGAGTCAGGGGGGGTTGACTTACTTCCAGAGCCAGCTTTAAGTAGCTATTTAAGGAGCTGCATTTTTTTTTGTTTGTTTGTTTGTTTTTTAGATATTTTTTGGGGCATTTTTTGCCTTTAACCGACAGGAAAGCTAAGCGTGAAAGGGGGAGAGAGAGGGTGAATGACATGCAGCAAAGGGCCACAGGCTGGAGTCGAACCCGGGCCGTTGCGGCAACAGCCACAAAGCCACCAACGCCCCAGAGCTGCAGTTTTTGGCACTTCCGTGTTGACTTCATTTTTCAGACCTGGAGTTGCAGCTTGGTCAAAACCTAGTTCATGGTTGGACTGTGTATAAAACACTAGAGGCTATTTTATAGCCTCTAGTTTTATAGGCTATTATTTTGAAACACAGGAAGCATTAACTCAGCCATGGACTAACAGACTTTCAGTGTCGCACTAATAGAGCTACAGTGCTGGACCTGCTGTTACAGTCAAGCCAAAAGTGTAATGCAATTACATGTTAAAATGAAGAATAGTACACTTAGACACTCAGCAGAAGGGAGCTGCGTTCTCTGGAGCTTTACACACTGATGAAGCTCCTTTTTCCTCCTAACACAACCCTCCCCTTTTCAGCTCCGGATGGTGATATACGTCCCTACGTGACTGGTTGCAGTCCAGTCTAGTCCAATTGCACTGTTGACAGGCTCCATAGCCATCGGCCTCTATCAGAGCCAAGTTTCTCCAATAACAATAGTTTGTTTAAAGTCCTATCAGTGCAGATTGATCAGCCAGACTGAAAAATCAGTCAACCTCTACTGGAGACGTTTCAGTCCTTCCTGGTACTGGGTTATTTTGGTCAGTACCTTGTAGGCCTGTCACGATAACAAATTTTGCTGGGCGATTAATTGCATCAAATATAATTGCGATAAGCGATAATATTGCATAATATTGTGCTTTTAAGACCATTTTTATTATTGTTGTAATTTTGCTGTTTTTAGACTATTTTTTAAACTTTATATAATGATAATAAATGCATATTGATGCAAGTACACCCTTTTAAAGAGAAATAAACATTTATTTAACAAGATTATTGTTTTCAGAACAAACCTGGCATACCGGCTCGTCCAAATTACTGGGCTCCCCTCTGTCATTTGGTGTAAATCCAAAATACTCCCTCACAAGGGCCGTGGCATTTGGTTTAGGAACAAGTTCCATGTCTTTCTCTTACACTAAACTCTTTTTTTTTCTCCGCCTTGCTAAACGTAGGCATTTTTTGCATTATGAATCGGTAAAGGTAAAAAAAAAAAGAAGAAAAAACTATGTATGACTGTAGAACAACTGTTGGGGCTGAGCACCACTTGAACTTCTCCTGTTTGTGTTGGGTTAGACAGCTGGTGATGCCAGTTGTTTGTTTTTTTTTGTGTCCATTCAGCCCTTCGTCTTCTCTGTACATCTGTACATAATAGACTTTTATCGCCAACATGGTGACACCACCAAGATCTTTCTGGCTCTCCAGTAGAATTTTGGATAAGCAACAGAATTGGCTTTTATCGTTAAGTTTAAGTTTATTTAAGTTTAAGTTTATTTACTTTATTAATCCCCCTGAGGAGAAATTCAATGTTTTCACTCTTGCTTGTCAATTACACACAGGTCTGAAAGACACACACATGCACAAACAGGATCTATACATGCACAAAGTGGAGAGATGTCAGAGTGAGGGGGCTGCCCTTGGTGAGGTGCCCCGAGCGGTTGGGGGTTTGGCAGTGCCCAGGAGGTGAACTGGCCCTTCTCCAGCCACCAGTCCACACTCCATATTTTGGTCCGGACGGGCACTCGAACAGGCGACCCTCCGGTTCCCAACCCAAGTCCCTATGGACTGAGCTACTGCCGCCGGGGTTGGTTGATGAGATGAGGCTCGCCTTAGATCATAAGAGGTTTACTCTGTTTACTCCACACAGCTTTCATAATGGCTCCTCTCCCACTTTTACATATCCATATCAATAATTCTAAACTTAAAAATTTTTGGGCGAAATTGCAAGTAAGGTTGTCCTCCTGGTGAGGCAATGCTTGTTGCACGCTTGTCATGTGGTGCTATCGCTGAAAAGTTGCTTCCTGTATTTCCACGCACTACTCTATTTAAAACATCTCATACACCGGCTGCTGAAACCATAGTGTCAGAAAACAAAACAGCGATCAGACAGCAAAATGTTGTACAGTACCAAGTTTACCAAGCCTACTACAACAACTCCAACTGGCGTATGACAGAGACAAAGCATTCTCGTAACTTCACCAACTATCTAGTTTTCTAGCATAACTGGGTGAATATCAGTATGATTGCAGTGCGATACTTTTCCTCAGGTAAACTCAAAGGAACCACAGTCATATTGTTCAGTGTTTCATCTCCACCTTAAAATTTGAATTATTTTTTGGTCAGTTGACTCATCAATTCATCAGATAATCACTGCAGCTCTAGAATGATTACAGATATGGTTTGTGATGTTTCCTTTGTCCTCACAGGTAAGAAGCTGTTTGGAGAGGGTTACAGTGGGCTGGAGTACGACTACAGAGGCCTGATCAAACTCTACAACTCAGTGGGAAACTACGAGAAGGTATTTGAATACCACAATGTGCTGTCCAACTGGAACCGGCTGAGGGACCGGCAGTTTGCCGTTGCAGATGCCCTGGAGGATGTCAACACTACACCCCAGCAGACCCAGGAGGTGGTGCAAGCTTTCCTATTGGCTCAGAGCCTGGGCCCCACCCGCCCCTGTCTCGGCTGATTTCATGAGGGAAGAGATTAAAAAAAGACAGGCGGGCTTTTGCCTGGTGAGGACACATATTAAGCCCAACTGTGATGCACACAGTTAACTAGTAAATTCAAGCATCACCGGTGAGTCGGTTGGCTTCATAGTCACTGCAGCTGCCAGTACACACAGACATACACACACTTTTAGTTGTGGAAAAAAAACGTAGAGAAGACACCATTATCAAACCTCATTGACATTCACACAAACCACCAAGATGCAACTGGAGACTGGATGCAGCTTCACCCCACAAAGCAGACTTTTGCATTTCTCCAAGAGAAAGAGGACACACGACCGGGGGGGAAAGTTAAAAAAACAACCTCAAACATCCTGTAAGGATGACAAATGACCTCTCCTCTTCTCTTGTCTTGCTCGCCTTTTTCTTTTCAATTTGGAATTGGAGGAGATTTTTGCTTTTTGTATTTGAACCAGTGTAGCTCTGAATGCCATGAGACTCATCACAGATAAAAAACCATGTTCTCCAGGGCTATATACATGACAGTATCTGGACCCATACACGTGTGAAAAAGTTGTTTCAGCCTTCATCCAGCAACATCATCACATGGTGGATCAGAGATGGAAAATGTCAGATATTTTTGACACTTGTACAGTAAAATAATACAGCAGATTGTAAACTTAAGTTTGAACTGAAGGCTCCCTGGTTTTTTGTTTTTTTTTCTTTGTGAAGAAATGAAAGTGGACCCCAAGAGAACTCCTGTTTTAAACTTCTTGGTGGTGAGAGATTACAAACAGTGGAATGTGTTCAACCAGTGGGTATATTGTTACACACATAATAGGCTTCACAGGTCCTGTTTTCAATTTATTTTATCTCTTTTTCCAGCTTAGTCCTGACTTGGAACAATTAAAATGCCAATAATTTATATGCAAAAGTGTATGTTTATGTAGCCCTTTGTTAATGCTTTTCTTACTGAGTTAGCTATGAGTTCTGAAGAAACACCTCAAACTATCACTTTCAAACAAGGGACTTGGACAGGAGTGAAAAGAGGAAGATGCTGCATGTACAGAGGCTTCTAAGCCTCCCCTTATTTGTTAATCTTAAGGTGTGGCTTCATGATTGAGTGTGTACGTGTGTGTCAGTATAAACAGATAGAACTCTTGGTGCCCAAGTGCTCCACTGATGATTACCAGCCTTACACCACCTTGCAGTTATCTGTCTGTAGACGGACCCATACTTCTAAGTGCTTAATAAACTATTATACCCTTAAGGGCACTACAATGGGGACCAACATTGTGTGTGTGTGTGTGTGTGTGTGTGTGTGTGTGTGTGTGTGTGTGTGTGTGTGTGTGTGTGTGTGTGTGCACTGTTTACCTGTGCATCTGACCTCTCCATTCCTTCCTGTCAGATATCCCATTAATGCAAAGTTCCAGATAATTTTTTTTTTAACTGGACCATGTTTTTCCACCATACTTACTGGTTATTTCCAAAATCCCATCAGTTTAATCACCATAGAGCTTAACTCTCCTGAGGATGCTGGTCTTTAATCATAATGAATCAGTGGGAATAATAACCATGAACACAATAACTTTTTCAGCCTATGTCAGTGAAAGGAAATTAATCTGTCCTTGCGGACAACTGCTGGTCTACATGGAGCACTAACAGGATCAGATCACTGAAATTATTTAAAAAAAAAAAAATTTTAAAAACAAAATGTATCTCGCATACAGTGCAGTTCCCAACCATATTTGCTTGTTACTGTAGTTAACTGTCAGTTAGTCAATTGTAGATTTTTTTTGAGGTACAACCATACAGTATTTCAAAAGGTGAACATAATGTGTATAGTAGATTTGTGTTCTTCATGTCATGGTTATGAACTTGCAACCTCTAGTGGGGTCCAGACTCTCAGGTTGGGCACAACTGCCACTGTATCTGACTTTGCAGATAGTTTTGGTGGAATCATTCCAAGTTCCTCTGAAAGTCCCTGGGAAAACGAAAGTTTGGGGCCCCACTTGACACTTTGAAGGAAATGTTGCTGTTGCCTCTTTTGTCATTTGTCAATTCTACTAATGAAATCCTGTACACTTCAATTGTGTTGAGGTGGAGACAGAAATGTCAGAGATGGTTATCTCTGAACTGGGTTAAAGGGACAGTTCAGATTTTGGGTTGTATGGGGTACTTATCCATCGACAGTTTATTACATACAATAGTTGTCAGTCCGCATGCCCCCAGTTTGGAGAAGCAGGCTGTAGTCTGACACACAAACTAAGCTATCTACTGCGGTGGAGGAGTCAGCAACAAAATGTATGTTAGCCATCATATGAAGTCCCCCCTAAAACAATATCAGTTTAAGTGTACACTATATTCAGAGTATTTTCATTGCTTTACCTTAATGTAAGTTAAGTTATATTTCTCTCTTCAAAGCCAGACTCCATTGAGAAAAGGTTATTTAACATTGCTGAACACAGGAGCTGCTGCTGGTCTACCTTTACCAGTTAGTGTTATCATGTGACTTGGGCATTTAAAGGGGTTAGCTCAGATTCACCAAAGTCACACAATAACACAAACTGACCAACTGAATGCTGTAGCTGTAGGCCAGCAGCTCCTGTGTTCAGCGACCTAAAATTACAGTTTTTCTCAATGGAGTCTGGTGGCTTTGACAAGAGCACAGATGGGGAACTGAAGCCGTTAACAGCTTCCCATCGGAACAGGCTGTCTGACTTAAAGATACAGTAGTGAAAATACTCTCAATATACAGACTTAAACTGATATTGACTGTTTTAGGTGGGATCTTTTTAAGGTGGCTAAATGTGTTTTGTTGCTGACCCCTCAACAGCAGTACATTGTTCAGCTTCCATGTCAGACTCTAGCCTGTTTCTCCAAACTGGAGGCGCGCCGACTGACATCAGTTGTATGTAATACACTAACTATGCAAAAGTACCCCACACTACCCCATTTAAAAAAATCCAAACTATATCTTTAATCAAACCAAAACTATCTGCATGCCTACATATCAATTAGAGGTAAGTGAGAAATAGGTACGGGTGAACGGACCCTGTAAGTAATGCAAAATCATAGTCATAGTTGTGTGGTCATGGATTAATTAAGATGAGCACGACATTTGTAGCTCTGTAGAGAAATAACTGATGAGCTTTTTTTGGAAAAAGTGAAAATAAAGTCAAGCTTTAACATAAATTTAGCCATTTATATCTGCAAAATTTCTGAAAATGTGATGCCTTCAATAAGTACCCCACTGTAATTTTTTTAAGTGAATGAAGAAAACAAGCTTTGCCTTGCTGTTGCTTAAGTGCTGCCGGACGTCTCCGTCTCTCGCAGTGATGTCAGTGGCTCTAGCTGAGGTGGTCCTGCCTTAGCCCCCTTAAAGGACACTCAGCTACACTCTCAGTGCATAGGCTTCAAGAAGCGCACTCTCCCTCTGGGCACAGGTGGAAATGAATGTTACCTGCAGTAGGTATTTCCAAGCAGTTCTATACACAGATTACAAATGAAATTTGGAAAATTTACAGAAAAAAACAGAGTAGAGTTGGGCTTGTGACAAATAGTCAATACATACATTCTTGTCCTACAAAGTCAAACTGCAAAAATATAATAGAAAAATCTCCCCACAAATACTCATATACTGTTGAGATATAATCATGGTTGATCCAACTTAGGGTTTATTTTGTTCTCCCCTTTGGCAACAC
Organism: Epinephelus moara; assembly: GCF_006386435.1. Taxonomy (NCBI): domain Eukaryota; kingdom Metazoa; phylum Chordata; class Actinopteri; order Perciformes; family Serranidae; genus Epinephelus; species Epinephelus moara. The sequence continues at coordinate 44,849,718 of NC_065507.1, read as the reverse complement.
TGACTGCTTTCAATCAAAGGTCACATGTCGTCCTGCTGAATTGCACTCTGGTCTATGAGGGCTACTGTTTCGGAAACATGGGCTCATAATTTCTGTGACTTCTACAATGGATTTTTCTCTGTACCAGTCCTGAAATTTCCAGAAAAGGCTCCTTCTCAGTTATATTTACATAAAGCATTTTCTGTCTACACTCCAGCTGAATTGTGACTTTCTTGCCATGATGTCACTTTCTTTGTTTGGCCAAGAGGAAAAAGACAAAAATTGACTCAGAAATTTGATTTTTTTTTTTTTTTTTTTCTCAGCGTATTGAAGGGTGTTTTTCCTTTATCAATAACCCTGAGAAACCAGCTGTCTGATGGAATGTACGGAGAAAATTTGACTTGGCTATACCTATCGGTCATTATTATGATCTAGTGATATCTGAATACCATAATTTCAGTGCTGGAGGGGATGGAGGGTCAGAGGGTGTGGGCTTGCTGGGAAAGATGGACAAAGTTAGAGATGTTCAATAAAGCCATGATCTCTCCTACAGCCCTGTTTCTCTCTATGAGTTGAGATGATTGACACCAAATGTAATGAGGGGATGTTTCACTGTTGTCCTGTCACTGCTTCACTGTTAGCTGCAAAAACATTAAAACTTATATATCATTGATCACAAAAGCCACATGCAGTTTTTCTTGTGTTTACACCTTAAACCAGAATTTATTTACAACCCAGTGAAACAAAACATGGACAAACAAATGTTATGAACAAACAAGAGTTTTACAACTAGAAAACTCAACGGCTACATAGTGTAGGGGCCTTATGCTAAGGCTTGCTCCACTGCATCATCGAGCAGGCTGTTAACCCCGCCCAAAAAATGCTGGACACAAATGTTGAAAAACAATGGTTTAACTCCACAATTCAGAGCTACACAGTTCCTAGCATCTCACATGTTTTCAACAAGTATTATAATGTGTTTAGATGTAAATATCAGATATGACTCACTCAAACACCACTACTATCATGTGATACACATTGGCTACATGAGGGAAATATGCAATAACTTTGTTGAATATTGTGACAACGACAACAATTACTTGCGATAATAAACAGATAAAGTGTTCTCAGCTCTGCCTTTCTGCTGCTGTCAGTTTACTGTTGAAATACAACAAATAGCTTGTTGAATTAAAAAGAAAAAAATTAAAGGTAATTATTTAATTGAACAAATAGAACATTGAACTGAACACAAAAGGCACCAAGAATATATAATAAAATCACTATATCACTTATGTAAAATCACCCTCTCACCCTCTTAGGGTAGTGTCTGTGTCATCCTCAAGCTCGGGTCCTCTACCAGAGGCCTGGGAGTTAGAGGGTTCTGCGCAGTATCTTAGCTGTTCCTGGGACTGCACACTTCTGGACTGATGCTTCAGATGTTGCTCCTGGAATCTGCCGGAGCCACTCTCCCAGTTTGGGGGTCACTGTCCCGAGTGCTCCTACTACCACGGGGACCACGTCAACTTTGACCTTCCACATCTGTTCCAGCTGTTCTTTCAACCCTTGATACTTCTCCACCTTTTCGTGTTCCTTCTATCTGATGTTGCTGTCGGCTGGTATCGCCACGTCTACCACTACTGCCTTCTTCTAGTCTGTCAACCACCACTATAGTTGGTTAGCCAGCAGCTGTTTGTCAGTCTGGAAGCTGAAGTCCCACAGGATCTTAGCCTTGTTGTTCTCAACCACATTTGGAGGTGTGCCCATCGGGATTTGGGTACTTCAAGTCCATACTGGATACAGATGTTCTTCTACAGATGATCTTCTTGATGTTCTCCTGGATTTTGGATGTTTCACCGTGGATAGTGGCTCTGATACTCACTAGTCCTCGGCCTCCCTCTTTCCACCTAGTGTATAGCCTCAGGGTGCTGGACTTGGGGTGGAACCCTCTATGCATAGGCCCGTTTCCACTGAAGAAGTTCCTGGTACTATTTGGGGGGCAGGAACTACTACAGGAACGTTCTCTCGCTCAGCCCTCTCAATCACCGTGTCTCCACTGAGAGAGCAGAGTTGGAGAAAGGTTCCTGTAAAGTTACCGGGCTCTGGATGTGACGTAATTGTTGCGCGACCATTTTGACCGGGGCGACAGGCGACGTAGGTGCGTAGGGATGCTGTTAGCCGTTAGCGGTGTGTGTAGTAACTCAGTAACTCAATAAACGGTCTGCGAAAAAAATATTTTTTCCAGCGGATGTCTAGTTACAACATGATTAAGCTAACTGGAGTAGTTTCATGTCGTATCCGACAACGGGAGGCTTTTAACAGATGACATCCTGATGTTAGCTTTGCTGCTGCTGTTAGCTGTCCCTGTCAGCTGCAGCCACTGATGCTTTCTAGACATCGTGATTTCCCAAAACTGAATAAATACCACACATTGTGTATTTACTCGTACTCGTCCTCCGCTTATCCGGGTCCGGGTCGCGGGGGCAGCAGCCTCAGCAAAGAAGCCCAGACAGTCCTCTCCCCAGTCACTTCCGTCAGCTCTTCCGCGGGAACCCCGAGGCGTTCCCAGGCCAGCCGGGTGATGTAGTCCCTCCAGCGTGTTCTGGGGCGGCCCCGAGGTCTCCTCCCGGTTGGACACGCCCGAAACACCTCCCAAGGGAGGCGTCCGGAAGGCATCCTTACCAGATGCCCGAACCACCTCAACTGGCTCCTCTCAATGTGGAGGAGCAACGGCTCTACTCCGAGTCCCTCCTGGATGTCTGAGCTCCTCACCCTATCCCTAAGGCTGAGCCCAGCCACCCTGCGTAGGAAACTCATTTCGGCTGCTTGTACTCGCGATCTCACTCTCATGACCATAGGTGAGGGTTGGAACGTAGATCGACCGGTAAATCGAGAGCTTTGCTTTCTGGCTACGCTCCCTCTTCACCACAACGGACCGGTTAAGCGTCCGCATTACTGCTGACGCCGCCCCAATCCGCCTGTCAATCTCCCGCTCCATCCTACCCTCACTCGTGAACAAGATCCCGAGGTACTTAAACTCCTCCACCTGAGGCAGGACCTCCCCCCCGACCAAAAAAACAGGGACGAGATTCTCCTGTCACCAAACCTGACACCCTCCACTCCTCCATTGTGTATTTACACTTGGTAAATATCTCTCCATCTCTGTCAATATTTTAAAATAATTTAAAACAATTTCTGGTTTCTCTATATTCAAAATGAACTATAAAATTGTTTAGATGCAGGATAAACTTTGCATTTGACTATGGTGCTTTGATGATCTTTTGAATGCAGATTAGTGTCACACCTTGAGTGGTACATTTGATTAGTTTTTTTATGTCTGTTCTCGATTTTGCTTATTTCTGATAAATATACAAAACACACACACACAGCATTGATTAGGGACTTTATTAGATGGCCTACTTCATGTTTCTTTTCTACTTTATATTTCTATTTTTGGTACTATATTGTATCGTATTGATTATTTTATAGGCAATTTTAAATCTTTGTCTTTTTGTTTAATTGAATATATAGGTGAGATAAATTATAACCCTTTAAGGAGTTTTTCATCTCACCTGCACAATCGTTTTTTTGTTGTTGTTGATGTTTTTATACCAATTGTTTTAATACTGTGCAAATAAATAATACAAATACGAATACATAGCAACACAAGACTGCTTTGCTAGCTCAATCATGTTGTAACTAAGATATCCGCAGGAAAAAATATTTTTTTCACGGACCGTTTATTGAGTTATTGAGTTATTACAGACACCGCTAACGGCTAACAGCTAACGGTTAGCCCAGTTAATCTACGATAACCATGTTATTAATTACGAAACGTCCACACAGAAATAGTAATAGGTTCGTTCGAGATGAGCCAGGCCTGCGCAGATTCGATCACCAGCGATCGGCGCACAACGCATGCCGGTCAGTTTTGTGTCCAACTTCATCCCAACTTGCTCTGACGTATTACAAAAGTGGACGGCGATAAAACCGCGAGAGCGAGGCGGCCACAGTTTTTAGAGCCAGGCGCTGCAGTTGCTCTCCACCGACTGCACCGCCTGGCTCTCACCTGATCTAACAGCTGATTGGTTCAGATGTTGACTCAACAAGATGACGTTTTAGATACAGAGTCTACTGCATATTAACACTGGACTTTTTAATTATTGAAGTATTTAACATCACAGAGACTTGTGGTCAATGGAATGTGAGGATTCTTAAAATAACATCAGATGTGAAGCCCTGACTGTATCTGACTGAGCCTTAATGAAAGCTGTTGTCTTGTATTTTTTTTCCTCTGAAAGTATGAACCTTATAGTCAAACACAGTTTATTTAGCCTGTGTAGTTGAGGGGACAGGTCAAACTGATACGATGCTGATTTACAGGAGAGTTCATGTCAAATGGAGGATAAACCATGAACATAAACTACAGATCACCTGTAAAGCATTTTAATAAATTAATATATCATAATTAAAACACCTGGAGACTGAAAACAAACTGATATATGGGTCTGATCACTTTTTTAATGAATTGACATCATTCCAGACAGGATGTAAGTGTGTCTGTGACTTCCTGTACGGACTGAAGGCTGCTGGAAACTGTCCGACTTCACCACGGCTTTTTGTCACTGCCCCCCACTGCGGCCGCCTGCTCTCGTCTACTTTTCAGGCGAGGCGCAGTTCATCTCGAACGAGCCTAGTGTGTTTATAGACTTTACAAACATCAGATTAGTCTAAAGGGTGATATAGTGATGTGAAAAATGTGATACAGCTAAACTCTGCTGGTTTTCTACTCGGAAGTGTTTGTAAACAACAAGGCGATTTCCTCTATAGTGAGCCAGTGACAGTTGAAAAATAACTCCCTCCCGGGGTTCCATTCCCCTGTTGGGAGTTATTTTTCAACAGTCACCAGCTCACTATACATTATCCCTAGGAGGGATTATCCCTAGGAGGGCTCCTTAGGAGCTGAGGTGGTTGCTGTGTTTCTGGCGTGTCTCTTCGTTTACATGGCGGTGGAAGCTATGAACGGAGAGAACGTGGAGACACGCACCAACGGCCCCAGCCCCGTAAAATTACCTTGAAGTTCCTGCGGTGGAAACGGGCCTATGGTGAGGAGCTTTCTTGTCTTGATATCGGTGGCTTCTATCTCCTACTTTGGCCAGCTCATGATCCCAGCTGGGTATCTAATGACTGGCAGTGTGTACATGTTGATGGCTTGGACCTTGTTCTGACCATTCAGCTGACTTCTCAGGACTTGCCTTACTCTCTGGAGGTCTGTCCTGCCCTGTGTCAACCATTCTGGGTGGGTCCCATCCCTTAGCAGCTGGGTCATCTGTGCTGCTAGGCGTTCATGAAGTGCAGGTTAGTTAGGATAATTCCAAAATAGGTAAAAATGAATATAAAATTATTAAACCATCATCATTAAAAAAAATTTTTTTTTTTTCAAATATAGTAATGAAATTAATGATCTCTTTGTTTTTACTTGTTTTTGGCAGTAAAAGTTAAATATCCCCTTTGACCAAAAAGTAAACATCCATATTGACTGACCACCCCCCTGTATCTGCATGAAATGGTTTGGTCCTGCATTAGCACACTGACGGTGACAGTGCCTAATAGCAGTCAGCAGTTGTGCTAGAATGCTACAGTCATCATCATGCTTCCTAGTACTAAAAGAAAACCCGGTTTTCAAAGAAGGAAAGAGAGAAAGGAGAGAGAGGAGAAGCAAAAGAAAGGGTGTCAATATGTGACCCAGTTTTGCTCCAAGAAAGGTGGGTAGCCTATAGTCTGTGAGTGGTAGAAATGAACCTGTTAGCTTAATGTCCAAAGTGAAATAAGCTAGCTACAGACTAGTGTTAGCCTACACTCCACTCCTTTTTAACCTACATTTAATCAGTGCAGGTAAATGTTTAGCAAGATATTCATATTAAATCAGTTGTCCCTGCCCCTTTTACCAGACTCAACAACAGATGAGTCAGAAGCAGCAGCCCTGTCTCCCCATAACTTTACCCCTCCTTGTCCCAATGAAGAAAATGAGCAACACTGTGTTGAATGACATGCCAGTTAGCATCATTGCAAGGAGTCTGTGGGAATTTCTCTCTCCCTCTCTTGCTCTTTTTTTTACCATTACACAAAAGAAAACGAAATATTTTTAATGACAGAAATTCAAGCAAATTATTTTTCCACATAATGATTATTATGAAACAAAAACAGCCTACAACTGTCTGTACTGGATGCTGGACAGTTGGAAACATTAAGTAGCCTAACTCAGCCTGTATGAAAGTTACAGGCAATATTAAAATAATCCAGTTAGATGCTTTCATTTAGATTGAATTATGGCCGTTAAATGACATCTATAGATAAAGAATCAAAATCTGCTGTTTTCATTATTTTCAGATGATGATCGTAATTCATTGTGATTGAAAAGTTAATGTATATTTAAGTTATTTTTCTAAGTATTTCATTAATGTTAAGAGAATTCTCCATTTTGGGATTTTACAATAAAAATTACATTTAGACTGTAAAAGATGGACTTTAGCACATTTTTTATGGCAGCTTTTAATCTTGCATCAAATAGTGAATTGCATACTGTATGCAGACTGTTGCATGTACAACTCACAAGCAGTAAATATTGTACTGGTAGTATTGAACTACAACGAGCAAGACAGTTGCAAGCCTTCAAAGTTAGAGTTATGTAAAGCTTTTAATGGGTCAGTTAGGTCCTAGACACAACAGCTGCGCAGGGGGTGCCCAATGTGATTTTTTTTTCATGGGGCCCAAAATTCCTGGCAGTGCCCCTGGAACATACAATGATATTTTAGTGTTGTACCCAACCAATGATGCCTATTCCTGTTTCACCAGTACAATTCCTCAATGTGTTCGGGTCTGTGTTGTTTTAGTGGTGAACAAAAGATCACACCTCTTGAAACTTGTCTCTCAGCATTTTATTGCAAGGCAGCAGTAAATGCAGCCAGATAACTTCCCTGTAATTGTAAAATAAACTGTTTAGGTTTTTTTTAAGTTTGTAGTTACTCGTTCAATAAATATTTCATTTATAAAGAAAACTGATCTTTTGATTTGTGTGGGTGTAAATGTTGGGTTAACTGTACATCAGGAAAAGAACTCTGTAGCAGTCTTCAGTTTGTGAGACTAAATTTATTAATAGGCTAATTGGCTATAAACCTCTCTTTTTTAATGGGTGGTGCTGCTCCAAGGATTTGATTTCTGTTATTTAATATAAAACTCATTGTTGAAGTTGAGTTCCATCAGGCTCCTTTATTTGTTATGTCAGTTCATGTGTTTCTGAGGCATAATCTTGAGTTATGATTTATAGTTACATATTTTGGAATTAATTATGAATTGTTGAGTCCAATACTGTAATTGCTACATCAGTAAAACAGACAAACAGCAGAAGAGCCAGGACTGTCGTGGTGAAGAGGGAGCTGAGCCAGAAGGCGAAGCTCTCTATTTACCGGTCCATCTACGTCCCAACCCTCACCTATGGTTATGAGCTTTGGGTAATGACCAAAAGAATGAGATTGTGGATACAAGCGGCCGAAATGAGTTTCCTCAGAAGGGTGTCTGGGCTCAGCCTTAGAGATAGGGTGAGGAGCTCAGACATCCAGAAGGAGTTCGGAGTAGAGCTGCTGGCCCTTTGCGTCGAAACCGACCGGCTGAGGTGGTTTGGGCATCTGATTGGGTGCCTCCTATTAAGAGGATGGATGGATGGATGGATGGATGGATGGATGACAAATTGTCCTAATATACTGTCATGTACTACTAGACTATACTATACTGTTTAATCTGATTTGAAACACTATAAAAAGGTTTAGAATAGCTACGCCCAAAAGCCAGTGAAAATGTGCCGCATTATCGCGTGTAATTGAGCTGAGAGATGAGCAGTGTTGGCAAGATGGAAGTTTACCACAGTTCATTAACACACACTATCCACATTGTTATGATACAAAACTGTTTAAAATTCATCAAAGTATCCCTTTAATAAAAAATATTTTGCACAGAATCAATTAAAGGCACAGCTTAGCCTTTTTAACAGTCAACACATCTAGAAATACAAAATATCTTTCAAAGGAAAAACGCTTATGTAACTAATTCCATTTAGATCATTTAAGTCAAGTATTTCCCACCAGTCAAACATTAATACCATCACATGAAAGTCTTGTTACTAAACCCTTGCTGCCCAGCCTTGTTTTGTAGTGATGTTGTATCTTTGCATTTATTGGCTTATTTTATCATAGAAATAGTTTCTGAATTTTTTTCTAACCCAAAGTGAGCCTTTTGCTGAAGTCAAACTGAGAATAAACCAAAGGTATGAGGTTCCATAGCAGAAAAATTAAAGTCATATACTGTTGTAGTTGCTTCAGCTCAGACTCTCAACACTCTTCAACATTCTCAAACATTTGCACACACCTTGTTATGTTTAGCAGCAGTGGGCAGGTGTAAATATACATGAAGAAAGTTTTGTTGGTATACAGTGCACAAGAGTTTTACTTAAAACTGAATCCATTGCAGATGCAGGCTTTGGATATAGCCTTCCTGTTTAATGTGGTGTGATCTATGTGAACAATAAGTCTCTCCCTTTGGTGGCTAGTGTCATTTCATAAAGCAAATTACGGTTATCACACAATACTCTTATCATCAACAGAAACCGTTGTTTACTGGAGGTGTTTTCATACCTCTAACCAGCCTGCCGGTATTCCTTAATTAGTCTCAGATAATGTTTCAGTATTTGCTCTGGTTACAGAGTAACTGGGTGATGTTGCATAACATTCTCACTCCCAACTCAAATACTGATGCTTAGTCAGTGGCCCTACACATCAAAATATGATGTAGTAGGTACCCCTCCTGCATCACTTTAGGACATTCAGGGACAGCAGTTGAATTTATGCTTGTTACATGTGTTGTCTCTTTTCAAAATAAACTTCCATTTTTACAGGAAATGTACAGTTTCTGCTTGTTAAATGAATGGAAACAGATCACATTTAAGTTCCGCCCCCACCAGAGGGGAAAACAGCTCGTCACTCTCTATTGACTTTGTATTGCGTGAAGGTGCCTCCTTGTCATTTTCGTCTGTTAGCAAACAACACAAAAAGTCCTACAAGCTGCTTTGTGGTGGGATGCACTATCAACATTGTAAAGAATCTATAAGTGTTTACAACCTGCCAAACCAAAAAAAAGGAGCTTTTAAACAATAAGACGTGAGGCATCAGCAGGAAGAATGGGAAAACTGTAGGATCCTGACACTAAGTGTGCCTAATGTTATGTACAAAAAGAATTTTACTAATTTGTCCAGACAAACTGTAGAGGTCGAAGCTAACTAAGGCCTGGTTTTGATCTTTGTTGGATTAAACGATTTTACCAGGGGGGTATTCCATCAAGCAGGCTAAAGGCAAATCCAGGCTTAAATGGTCAAGTCTGGCTAATGTGAGCCAGAGTTCTGTTCCATCAAAGTGGCTAAGATTAGCCTCACATCGGTAACCATGGAAACCATGGTTCTGGCTAAGCCTGATACATCGAGCTAAACTCCGGTTTCCGTTCCATCAAACTGAGCCACAACTCCTTTCCATCAACCATGGTAATTTATGCTGCTGGGCAATCCTGGTCTGTAGCAGGATTCAGGTGAGGATTAGCTCCATCTATGATCAAAAAATGTTCAACAGACAAGAACAGACACCTAAAAGACAGTTCTGCCAGTGCTTTTACACACTCACAACTGTCATGTAATGATATAATAATATGTAGATCATAAAATATATAACATAATTAATAAAAAAAATTAACGATTAAAAAACAAATTAAAATGTAATAAAAATAAGATAATTAAAAAAAAAAAACACAACAGTAAAGCCAAAATCAATTTAATAAAAACAAAACTATAATAAAATGAAACTGAGGCATTAAAAAAAAGATTGTACATGAATATGTGATTGCCCTCCCATCCCCACCCCACTCTGTTTCCAATTGGCTAGCAAATTCACAGCCAATTAAGGTCAACTGACAACGGCCAGAGAAGGAGAGGGACACACCCAGAGAGACACAGAGACAGAGCAAGAGAGAGTAAATTAGGAAATAATGGCATGCCCCTTCATCGAGGATCCTGTTGATGAGGAGGCCCACATTGTTCAGAGGGCCTTCCAACCACCACCAGCCCCAAGGGTCTTCCAGGACAGGACCAACCCATTGATACAGACAGACTCCTATCTGTGGGAGAGGTACCGGTTCAGCAGGCAAAGCATAGTGTATCTATGCAGTTTGCTGGAACCACACATTATAAAGGTCACACGCCGCAGCCAGTCTCTGACCACTGTGCAGTCAGTCTGTATTGCACTGAGGTTCTTTGCTAGCGGTACATTCCTGTATAGTGTTGGTGATGCTGAGAGGCTAAGTAAGGCAACTGTTTGCAGAGAGGTAAAAAGGGTGTATTTTCTATTCATTTTGATTATTTCTAGCATCACCATACATCATGCATAGGGCTTGATTTGTTCACATTAACATATGGTTATCTTTTATATTTATGAATTAACCATGACACAAAGCAACCACATTAAAATGGGACACACACCATTGTGGTTTGTCTGTTCCTCATCCTATAGCACATTCCATACATTTAAGGGGATTTTCCTTATTTTGATATAATCAGGGATAGAGCTTACAGTTGACTCCCAAATGATGAGAAATAGATAACTGATTCACCATCAACTGCATTCACTTAATAGGTTTCCTCATCTCCACTGAACTGATGGATTTGCTAAATGTCATTTTCTACAATCAACAGATAAATGTAATGTGATTATTTCCTATAAACTGATCATTTCAGAAATGTCAAAATCTACAATCAGTTATGTGATAAATGCCATGATTCACATAAAATAGTTTGATTAAATGCATCATCTGGAATTTACATAGGAATCAGTAGATAAATGTGATAAATAGTCTATCACTAATATTAATTTACACATGTGGTGAATTTCATTAGGCGTACTTGAATTGTTAGATTTAATAGGTGTTCTTAGATACATATATTTTGTCCCTTTGTTGCGGGATTTATATAACATAATATTATGCTGAAATGCTGAATTTTCATTGTCACTTACACATTTAGCCTGTCGGCAATATTCCGCCACGCCACCTCCTTTGCTTTATTAATTGCTGCAGTATTGCCTTTTTCGTAATTATGTCCTTATAGTCCTCATACACTTCCATAAGGTGCGTTTGCTCCGCTGCAGAAAAAGCCTCCACTCGCTCCTTTCCTTTGCTTTTTGACATTTTGCAACATTTTCGGCACTCGACTAGTGTGGGCTTTCTATTTTCCCTGGGTGTGTGCATGAGTTGAGGCTTATCGGGTGAGGCTTGAATTAGCATCAGTTGGAGCCAGCTGATTTCACTTGATGGAACAGGTTGGTGCTAGATTGGGAGTTGGCGTTTAGTCAAACTTCAAGATTACACCTTAGTCTGGATATTCTTAGCTACGTTGATGGAATACCCCCCTGGTGATTTACTCAAATAGTTGTAAATATCCGGGTATGTCACTACTGGCCATTCAGTGGGATCATTTCTCCAAGATAAGCAATTAAGAAGAAGAGGACACTGAGACAGATGACCGATATTACGTTTGTCGATGTAGATCTTCAGCATTGGTTAATGTTACATTTTCAAACTGTAATTGGTCATCACTTGCTGTTACTTGAGCAGACTGATTATTTACCTCAGAAATCATGACACACTGCTTTCCCCAATTCTCCAACGTTCTCCCACAGGAATTTGTTTTTTTTTTGTGTTTTGGAGAGACCCAAATTTGACCTGAGGCCATTGTTCAAGAAGGTATGAAAAAACAGGTACCCCCTAAAACCTATTTAACAGATGCTTTGGTGTTTTACTCAAGAATTTTCTTTTCCAAGTCTTTAGAGAAGCTGCAACTAATTTATCACTACCAGTCAGCATGAAAGAATGCATCATTTCATTCATAGGGAAATTAAGTAACAATGATAAGATTCTAGATAACTTAGACAGTTATCACATAAAGGTAGTGGAATAATGTAAGCAATATACCAGCGGAGATGTACAGTAGAAGTTGACTGTGCTGAGTGCCTTTCAATTCTTTTCCTCCTGTGTCTCCTCATTGGTGAGGTATTCAATGTGTGTCCATATGCACCATATCTGCAGAGAAACAGATAGAATGTTGGATTTGAGACAGCTTTACATGATCACATAATATGAAATATGAGCAGCAATTATTTCAATGCATCTTCACAATTGTCAACATGACCTCCACTGATAGAGCCAGCAGGCGGCCTGCAGCCAGCAGCAGGGTCCCCAGAGCCTGGATCCATGGAGGTACAAACAGCCAGTGAGTGAGTAAACCCCACTGGCACCCATACAGCCACAGGGGGAGGCCGTGCAATCCGCTCACCACCCACGTGCCAAGAGGTGTTCGAAACCCTAAAAGCACCAGATACAGATTCAGTTTCAAATGAACTCATGGAATATGTGATTTATCTTAATCTGCGCAGTACATCACCTTGTTTACAGTGAAAGTCTTGTTACCGTTTGCCATGATAGCTTGTATGAGTTGAGGGCTGGTGATGAAACTGCTCTTCCACTGGTCACCTCTGGCATTGTGGTTACACACAAGCACACACCACTCCAAAGCAAACACCAGCCAACCCCACTATAACACAATGCAGATATGGCATATATCAGAAGAGACACATTTTAACAGCAAGACACCTGTGTGTTTGCAATAAGTGTTTCATACTATAGACATACAAGCAAGATCTATTTAGAGTCAAAGTCACAAGTAAATCTGTACAGACAAGGCTGAGTGAGTGGTACAGTGGCTATTCTGCTTGATGTCACAAAAATCATGACACAGAACAGTACGGGCTGCTGCTGCGCGTATAATAAGGATTAATAGGGATTTTTTTTTTTGCAAATACTAGGCTCCTTTGTACCAGCTAATCATTTATATAATAATTTTGTTGCTAGGCGTGGACCTATCTGAACGCCACTCTGTCAGATCTGCAAAATTTATGCTAACATATGCTAATTAAGTTATTTACAAATATTAGCTATACTTTTTGTGATTAATATTGGACAATGACAGGAATATACAACTTTCAGTCACTCATTAGGGTAAGGAAATCAGCTCATTACTTTGTGAACTCTCCTGCTGCTGACTCTGCTAACTGGCTGCCGGAAGTTTTCAAGTATACGCATCAGAGATAAAACATCAAGGAAAAAATGGAAAAGATGAACTCCAGCTACAATTCTGACTACGTGGACAAGCAAAACCATCTCTATGTCCATCTAAGCATCAGAGAAGGCACCGAGGCATGGAGGGATCAAACACCAGCTACGAGCACTATAGGCCCTGGGGCCTGTTGTTCGAAACCTAGATAAGGGATTAAGTCGGGATCTGTTGCTTATCCTGGCTTAATTTAGCGTTGATTCAGTTGTTCGAAAGCAGAGGCACATATGTTGCCATGGAGATTTATTCTGTGCACTTAGCCTGATCCCGGCCAGGCTAACAACCAGGCTTAGTTTAGCCTGGTGCATTATCTGTCCAGTCAGCTGTCACTGCGATCGGAAATCAATGTGTTTTACCGTCATTTCATGTTCTTATGTACGTATTTGCCTCAATTTTGAACAAAATACATTAAGCCTACAATGATAAAAAAAAACATTTAACATTTAAAACATTATTTTTGTCATAGCCCAAGCATACTTTGACATGCACATATCCTTACCAATAAAAGGAATAATTGTTAGAATAAACATACAAGTAAGTGTATTTGGCATTAATACAATTAGTGGTTATTAGGTTTCATAACTGTATGACCTTCCCAAATTATATTCCCAGTTAACTGGACCAAAAACTCCAGTGTACTTTACATCAATGAATGAAAACATGAAACCACAATATTCTTTGACCTCATTTTATTTAAATGAAAAATACTAAAATCAGTCACTGTCTGCTTTGAGCTGTGGAGAGAAAGAGAGAAATAATATTGATTAATACATTGCATCACAGTCATGCTTACAATGTGCATTAAAGTCACTTACTTCTTTCTGTAGTTTCTTAATTTGCGATTCCAGTTTCCTTAAGGTTTTTTCTTTTAATTTGTCTGTCAGGCTCCATGTCCTGCAGCTTTCTCTTCTCACACTGGAGCTTGACATCTGCCAGGGCTATTTGCTTCCTCAGATGAGTAGCATATAGCTGTCTGACCAGGGCAGGAATTTCACGAGGGCCATGACCCTCGTGCCCTCCTCATTTGGCCCTGTGCCCTTGAAAATAATATCTGCCATAAGGCCACAGTGGCCTTGATGCCCCGCCCGCACTGCCCCAGGTGATTTTACAGTTTTCTCCTCTGCCTCTTTCCTGTCAACACAGCTTTGATACCTGCGGCTATTGAGAAAAAAAATGCGATGACATTCTGGAGTCATTGGGCAACATCAAATGAGACGATGAGTACATCACCAGTGGGGGGTTTGATTGGAGCCTGGCATGAACCGCTCGGACGGGCTGTAACGATAGTTTGACACCAGTCTATCACCAGCCAACCAGGAGGCTTCATCAAACGCCCGGACAGGGATCGGTACCGAGACCCGGTATTAAACAACCCAAGGCAAGTTTAATCAACACCGTAATAATAGTAAGCTCCGCTATTATCGGCGTCACTTTTTAAAGTTTCGGTTTCATCATCATTCTGCAGCCTCTCTCCTGCTCTCTGCATGTCACCCCTCACGCGCACACGCACACGCACACGCACACACACACACACACACACACACACACACACACAAACTCAATAGCAGAGAGGCCACGGTGCAGATGAAGGGAATATAACATCAAGATGACTCTAGTTAACGACAACTACGCTTGTTACTGTGAGTAAGTGCGATAAAACCTCTGCTAGCCAAGCCAATACTTTATCAATACATGTGATCAGCATGTAGAATATTTCAATCCGCTCTGTCCACAGTCTCCCATTCACCGCTATTATGATTTATGATCTCGGTCGACACAAGCACATCGCGCTCGCGGTGCTAACAGCAAAGTGTTAAAGACAAACTAAATGAAANACTACGCTTGTTACTGTGAGTAAGTGCGATAAAACCTCTGCTAGCCAAGCCAATACTTTATCAATACATGTGATCAGCATGTAGAATATTTCAATCCGCTCTGTCCACAGTCTCCCATTCACCGCTATTATGATTTATGATCTCGGTCGACACAAGCACATCGCGCTCGCGGTGCTAACAGCAAAGTGTTAAAGACAAACTAAATGAAAGCTGTCTGTATGTAGGCTAACACTTTATCTGAACATGTACCTGAGGCAGCCGACCTGCAGACAGTGAGTGTCCTCAGTAGAGGAGGGACAGAGAGCAGGATGAAT
>NC_065507.1:44819743-44832199 GCF_006386435.1 Epinephelus moara | reverse complement strand
GACAGTTTGTGAATTCTGTAAAACACATATCTATTAGCACAGCAATTGTGGACACCGTGGATGTCCTTCAGGCAATACTCACTACATTTCCAGGCAGGCTGTCAGGCTGTTCATCTGTGTCCTGTTACAAATATATTTTCTATGAGCACCACATCACTGACTTCTTATACATTAAGGATTAAATTATCTCCACAAGACTGGCAGGTTACCTCAAACCTTCTAGAGTCCAGAGAAAGTGTCTCCTCATCTGCTGCATCCCCTGCTGCAGATGTGCCTTCACCCTGCCACATTAAATAGAATTTGTATTGACCTAATGTAAACTTGCAAGACATGTCAAGCAAATGCGTCTAATGAATAACACTCACCGGATCATCTTCCGGTGGCTCCAGAAGGGTCAGTGTGTCACCTGACACTGCAAGACAATCCAAAGTCAGACAGTCCACATAACACCAATGGTTGATTAATGAATGAATAAAATGACTGATTCCATGTACAGTATACTGGAATAATGTACCTTGTATAAAGAGGGCGGTTTCTGTGGGTGGGACAGAGTCTGTAGCTGCCCCCCCCCCCCCGTATTCCCTCCATCATCGGCCTGCCTCGGTTCTGATCCAGGGTGAGCTCTTCCGCTGGTGTGAAATCAGCAATTGGTTCCCGAGTAATATTATATCCACTGCTCAGCAATTGGTTCCCGAGTAATATTATATCCACTGCTCACCTTTAAGGTGAAGTGTACAACTGTTCATTTGTGGATGGAACTTTAATTGTAATTATAGCTGCAGCGCAGCGATGGGTCGGGTCCGCGCATTTTTAGGCAATTCTGAGCAACAAGCAGAAAAACTGGAAGACATCTAGGAATTTAGCAACACAATCTGCCTTTTGCATCAGCTGAGGCTTGAACTCACAACCTCTGAGACTAAAAATCAATTTCTATCTCACTGAGCTAATTAGTCAGTGACAATTCATGCGTAGCTTCAAAAATTGACTAAGCCAGACGTGCAGGTTTAGCAGCCGTCCATGAATTGACTAAGCCAGACGTGCAGGTTTAGCAGCCGTCCATGCATGGTAAAGCAGATTTCAAACCACTGTAAAAAATTCAGTTATTGAAACAAAAATCTGAAAATACACATATTGCATCTAGACAGCATGGAGATGTTGGTAATTTATTTTAACAATGATTTATTGGCTCCATAAGTGAAAAACTGATCTTTAAAATTGCCATTTTTACATTGACTCACATCATCTACCATGACTCCTGAATTTTGTCATTTTCATGAACACTGAAGATTTATTTAGCAAGAATTTGCATGTATATGTTTACAGTACCGTGTACAGTCAAACATTTTGATGCACTGTAGGCTCAATTTTTGATAAATCAAAAATCTGAGAAACATAGTTTTTGTAGGACAGTCTGAAGATGCTCTGTAGCAAGTTTGGTGTCAATTGAGCAAAAATTGTGGAAGGAGATAGGTTTAAGAAGTTTTACAGTTTTTGAAAAAAAAACAGAGTGATGAACTTCATAATTTTTAATAGGTTATGTACAAAAGTTTCTTAAGTATTGGGGCTACAGTTTGATGAAAGTTGTTAAGTTGTAGCACGT
The DNA here is from genome assembly GCF_006386435.1 of Epinephelus moara. Classification (NCBI taxonomy): domain Eukaryota; kingdom Metazoa; phylum Chordata; class Actinopteri; order Perciformes; family Serranidae; genus Epinephelus; species Epinephelus moara. The sequence continues at coordinate 44,830,599 of NC_065507.1, read as the reverse complement.
ATGGTTGATTTGTTATGAATTTTCAAAGTTTTGAAATTTGGACGCTTGCTGTAGTGCCACCATCAGGACTATTGGCTTGAGTTTACAGCTGAGGATATCTGGCATGAGACTGGACCTTTGTGCAAAGTTTGGTGAGTTTTCACCCATGGGAAGTATGATTTCCTCGGAATACCTTGGATTACTGGCAGCTTAGCTGCCCGGACCCTAATTATGACAGATTCATTTGCGCAGCAAGTGTATATTTTTAGATTACTTACGCAATCAGTTGGTCTGCAATTGTTTGCCACACACTCTCTCTGCTTTATTATCGCTGCAGTGTTTCCTTTCTTCATGATTATATGTTTTACCTCTTCATAAGTGTCCATGATGAGACGCTGCTCACTGGGTGAGAAGTATGCGGCACGCATCCTCTCCATTGCTGCATCGGTGAATCTGTGATCGATCTCGGGGTCCATTTAAGAAAGCCAAGGACGCGCACTTATCCGAATGAGTCACACCTGGCTTGACAAAGCCGCGCCTCCTCAGCCTGGCTTGGCGTTCGAACAACCAATTAAGCCAGGATGGACTTAGGGGAATTTGTCCAGCCTCGCTTTTCCACTTATCCTGGATTGGTTAATTCTACTTTCCAGCAACAGGCCCCTGCGCTACCCTGACTAAAACGTACTTACACAAGGCGCTGCAAAAAATTAGGCCAATAGAATCATTAAAGATCAAAACCACCCAGAAAGCGGCCTTTTCTCCCTATTGAGGTCGAGAAGAGGGTACCATTTCAGCAGGCAGCACTGAGAGGCTCAGGAGGAGCTTCTACCCTCTGGACACAAGAATCCTTATGAGACCCTGTCTAAAGGCTTTGCACATTGAGTCCATTTGTTTGGTATGTGTTTTTTAAATCCGTCATCCAAAACCAAAAAACATTACACAGAGAAACCTTGCACGCTGAGTTTGATGCATTTACTGTTGTTTTACTGTGAGAAAAACTGCAATACAAGATAAAATGAAAAAAGGACATTGCTTCTCTTGGAGTTACCTATCTGGCTGTCACCACTCTCCCCATGTGTATTGTGTGACCTGTTCCTCTATCTTGTCACAGATGTGTTCCACCACCACATTTTCCTCACCGCTTCTTACTCAAACAACTCTCTAAAGGCTTTTGACAGATGCAGTAAAAATGCAGAAAATCGAACTGTTCTGAAAACTCTGAAAAGATGGATGAAAATTTTGGAGTCAGTGCGCAAACGTGATTGACACAACGTGAGGTCATGTTAATTTTAGATGTGCAACAATTTCAGATGACACTGGATAGGAAACAGGAACTGGAACTGACAGATTATATATCACTGAAATGGTATTCATATGATTTCATGTGACAAACAAATTGATGGACTGATTGCTAGCTACTGTACATTTAAAAGGGAAGCTCATTTTAAAAGTTTTCCTAGATGATGATCGTATACTAACATCACAACCTAAGGCCATGTTTCCACTGGACACAGAAGCGCTGTGATATGACAACTGTCATGCGAGCATTCCACTGGCTGTTTATACCAGAGGAACGTTTCTCCAAGCCGGTCAGCAAGTGATCTGCTCCTCTGTTATTTTCTATTCACATATATAGCTCTGTCTCTGTCTGCTTGTGTGTGTGTGTGTGTGTGTGTGTGTGTGTGTGTGTGTGTGTCTCTCTCTCTCTCTTGCTCTCTGTTTAGACACATTTGACAAAATGTGGTATAAATAAGCATGGGGTGGATATTTTATCATTAATAAGAATCAGATCATTTATATCCTAAGTAATATATCCTTGACATAGTTCAGAATAGATTATTAGTGTGTTTTTTTTGCCAGATTCACTCACAGCTTGTGGAAAAAATAGACCAGAAACTGAAACTATATTGCAGATTATTGCAGACAGTAATACACTGACTCCCGAAAAGTACCTCATGTTATACAACCCCACTTCAAAAAATGGGAACGATCTCTTTAACAGCGGGGCCAATAGGAAAATCGTCACGCCCTGCAGCACTTCCGCATCCAGTGTAATCCCAGTGTAATGTGCGCAATTAGTGTGAATGTGTGTATACTGTGTGTATTTAATGTTGGCAGCCATCAGACCTTAAACAGCAGGCTCCACAGCATGCCTCTGCCCAAGTTGTCCACCACAACATCCAGCCAAGCTCCAAACCTGGAGCTCTGGCAAAGCCTCCTCGCCAGCCAGCCGTCCACTCCTGCACAGTAAACATTATCACATACTGCAGACAGAATGCTCATATCCTTTTGAAACTGGACACAACTACACTTTCAAGCAATACCCAAGATTCTGTATTCCAGCTTATGCAGTATCATTTTCAGCATTCCATTAGTAATACCTTTAATCTAAAATCAGGTTGTCTATTTGGTGAAGTCCATCTTTTATATGATATACAATGATAGGATGCAGCTTGATTAATTACATACAGTAGCATATATAGTCAATTTTCACTTGTGATAGAAGATAAAGCACAGGCGTAATGAATACATTTTAGAATGGCTCAATTCCATTTAAGTGACATTGAAAGCATACCACTGAATCTGCATATACATGATCAGAGCCCTAAATGGAAACCTAAATGATTTATGCTATCAGTTACAGCTATGAAAAACTCCTCAATACTACAGTGGTGGTCAACTGCTGTCTTTTTCAAAAAATAGTCCAGTCCTTAGCTGGTGTAAAACATTATCTACAAGCAGCGTAACATGTGTTTTAACAGAAGACATTTTGACTTGTTATAACAGGAAAAGTACAGTTGTTGCTATTAACATTAAGGACAGGCCTACTCTGTTTAAGTAAGCCATGACAGTGTGACAATAAGCCAGCATGCACAATACCAGGAAGTTGAAAATGAAGCAGCTGAATGGAATACAGCCATCATTCCTTTTCTTATTTACACCTGTGTTATGTATCAAAATGTCTCCTGTGGAAAAGGCCTGTAGCACAGGTGTAATAGCATTAATAATTATTGTGCCAGTACCTTAGTGCACACTCAAAGGAAAGGCAGGCCTTATTAATGTCATTATTAAAACCTACTCTTTCTGTACAAAAATGGTTATTGTACTGTAGACACGTTCAATACGACAGTGGTTGTTTATTTTGTACTGATGCCAAAATAAACGAGTATGGAGTTGGTACAAAATATGATCTAGCAGCATCACTTCAAGACTATCAGCATAAGAATGAAAATTCAAATCCTGTACCCACAGGTCAAACACAGTAAACAGATACTTTACCATCAAGTGCTATGAAGATTGAGTAAAGAGAAACAAATACTGCTGGTGTCTCAAAGGCAGCCCATGCCGCAAGTACAAGGCCAATTCTAATGTATCCTGAAAAAGACAAAAGCATAACTAATTAAAACAGCCGAGTGAAGGAACTCTTCAACTCAGTAACGGACATATAGCCTTGCACTTGTAAGCCTACTAGCACTGCCATGAGGGAATGTTCTTTATTACAGAAGGGGGATGGCTGGGTTCTGACTAATTTTTTTTTTCTTTTCTTTTTTTTTTACTTTGACCCTCCCCAAAGCTGGACTGGACTGACTGGAGGAAAATGCATGACCCTCCAATCATTATTAGATATTTAAAACTTACCCTTGATTTTTTGAAAGTTTAAAGTTAAAAGATGAAGATAATATCCTGGAGCTTGTTGTGCATGCTGGTTCATGAAAATAGCTTATTTTTGGCCAGACTTTAAATGAGACATATAGAACAAAGTTATTTTGATAGAATGTAACAATTTTAAGCTTAAATTTGGTTATGTGTTTTTTTTCTGATGGATGTGTTTATCACATGTGATGTGTCCAAGGATCATGGAAGAAAAAAAGACTTTTTTTTTTTTTTTACTGTTTCTGGCTTTGATAAATGGTGTAATTTTGGTGACCTTCCAAACCTGCGGGCAGGCATGTTTGAATCGCCCAAATTACACTATTTATGCCTTCCAAACCTGTCCACAGATTTTCTTTAAAAATCGGCGGAAAAATAAATAAAAAAATACAACCATTTAAAGCTGTATGCCCCTCCCCTACACCAGAATAAAAAAAACAAGTCCCTCCCCAGTGCTTAAAAATGTATCTGACATACCTCCACCTTTTTGCACCACCCTTCCCCCATCATAACTAACAGTCCCTTAGCCAAGGTCAGTTCAAATCAATTTCAACGTTTTTATCATCACAGTGCCTTTCAGCATCAATGTTCTGCGTGAAATCCTAGTTTAGTGACATTCGTCTAATTAACTAGGCTTGATTATAGTAAGATTCCAGCATAAATACACTATAATATTCTAGCAGCCTGGCTGATGTGTGTTTACAGTAGGCTAATGGCCAAGTTACCTGGGTACACAGCTGTCACGCCCCTGCACATAACACAAAATACAGTCTCTTAAAGTTTAATCGAATGTTTCTCACCAATAATATTCGGCCAGTACAGCAAAACATGGAGTCCCATCTCGAACGAAAAGATGACGCAACCTGCCGACTGGCTACCCATCAAACAAGCAGAAACGCCTTAGTCTTAACACCGCCATTGATGTATTCATGCTTTTATCACGGAAGTGTCCACGAGCTGGTGAAGTCGGCCAAAGTAGCGTTAAATGTAGTGTTCTGTGTGCGCTTTCACGCTGTTCACGCCAGCTTCGTGACGTAGGAAGCAGAGCGATTCACCCTTTGCGTCTGACGTCACGCTCTGCGCGCGTCAATGACGAGCGCCATGACGGACGGCGGAAGTAAAGCGCGAAAACTGGACGGTAAGCCAGCAAATCTCGTAGTTTGTAATTTTTCCTTCTCTCGTGGTGGAAAATATGGTGATTTCTTGCTGTGCGGTGGGCTGTGCCAACAGGCAAGGTTATAAAGCTAATTTAGCTTTTTATCGTGTTCCTCTTGATGCCGAGAGAAGACGGCGATGGGTAGCTGCAATCAATAGAAAGGACTGGCAGCCCTCAAAATACTCCCGGATTTGCAGCGAGCATTTCTTACAAGGTAAGATTCACGTATTTCCCAGTTATGTTTCCTATTTATATATTATATATAATGTCAGAGTAGGACTGTCAGTAGCCTTGGACCAAGACGTTCAATGCATGAACGTCTTGAAAACGACCCCCCTTTTTCCTGTGGGGGTTACGTGTCTAGAGAGATTTAGGCTAACGTTACGTCTCAAACGTTCAAATCAAACATGTAATGTACTCACCTCATAGCCACAGATGTTAGGAAACTTTCCGGAAAGTCAAACATGTAATGTACTCACCTCATAGCCACAGATGTTAGGAAATTTTCCGGAAAGTTTCCTAACATCTGTGGCTATGAGGTGAGTACATTACATGTTTGATTTGAACGTTTATGGAGACGTAAATCTCTCTAGACCCGTAACCCCCACAGGAAAAAGGGGGGTCGTTTTCAATGAACGTCTTGGTCCAAGGCTAGACTGTCAGTTTAGTCCACTTACTTATTCATCCAACGTCCTACATACAACCTAACGTCAGGAATAAATACTGATCTATGAAACAACAGTGTCAAGCGTGTGTATATAACACAAATGTTAGACAGTAAGTATTAATCATTAGATCAGGAGTCAGTAAACTTCCTAACAAAAGAGCAAACAAATATCTGGAGCTGCAAAACATACTTACACAGTTTATGAAGTCTAAATTAAACTTATAACATTACTAATGAGTCTAAATGAGCATTCATTCATATGTTTTCCTACATGTGGCTACTCTGCAGTGGGATATTGATGATGAACTTCGCATTTCTATTACAATAATACCACGTTTTGTTGCAATTATGAAATTATAGATAAAGAAAACTAATTTTTGTTTGAAAAGTGTAAACATGTAAAAGACGGAGACTATAAAAATCACCTTAGGCCCACAAATAATAAATAACAACAATAATAAATAAAAATGTGGAAAAAATGACCATTCATTTCATACATTTTTTTGTGAAAGCCACGGGGAGTAGATAGATAAACTAACCTTAGTGCAAAGAGAAAATTAATGATGTGTCAGGATAGTTGTCTAGCATATAACTTATCCTGACATATCATTAATTTCATCTATCTATCTATCTATCTATCTATCTGTATAGTGCACATGGTAATCACAGGCATTTATTTCAACACAATTGAATATCTAATTTTTTTTGTCTTTTACCAGGACAGAAGAGCGATGACCCTTTGTCACCTGACTATGTGCCATTGGTTTTTGCGCACACCAGTTCCCCTAAGAAGAGGCGAGCCCTGGGAACTCTACAGAAGTATGAAGTGAGAGAGGCCATGAAAAAAAAAAAAAGAGGAAGGAGTCATCCAAACATGAACCTGCCAGAGCACTCCTCAATCTCTCAGCTGAGAATGATGGGCCAGTGGTAGAAGAGGAGACTGAAGATGAGGCTAGTGTCAGTGATAATTCAAAATGTGATGCATGAGGCTAGTGTCAGTGATAATTCAAAATGTGATGCAATGTGCCAAACAGACCTGACTTCAGAGGAAATCGAAGCACTTCAATATGATTGTCAGCAACTCCAGGGCGAGACCTTTGCACTGAAAGAGAAGCTGAGGTCCTCAGACCTTCTTGAACAGTGTAGTTTTGAAAATAAAGACAAACTGAAAACTCTTACGGGACTACAGACTTTTCTAGTGTTTACGGCACTGCTTGATCTTGTAAAGCCAGCCCTCAAGGACACTGCACACATCACACCCTTTCAACAGCTACTCTTAACATTAATGAGACTCAGGCTCAACTTACCTGTTGCATTTTTATCTTATCTATTTTGTGTTCACTGCTCTACCATTTCCAGAGTTTTCACAAATGTGATTAATGCTCTAAATGAGATATTAGTACCTGTGTGTGTGTTATGGCCTGAGAGAGAGCACGTCCAAACATCTCTGCCAATGTGTTTCAGAAAAGCGTTCAAGCATTGCATGTCAGTAATAGACTGTTTTGAGTTAAACATTGAAAAACCAAAAGATTTAAAGGCAAGGGCACAGACATACTCCCAGTATAAATCTCACAACACCATGAAATACCTAATAGGTATTACCCCACAAGGAGTAATCTCCTTCATCTCCAAGGGCTGGGGTGGGCGGACAACGGATGCTCACATCACGGCAAACAGTGGATTTTTGGATCACCTTCTACCAGGAGACTTGGTCTTAGCTGACCGTGGCTTCACAATTCAGGACCAAGTTGGATTGTACTGTGCAAGGGTTGAAACTCCTGCCTTCACACGTGGCAAAAAACAGCTGGGCGCTGTTGAACTGGAAGACTCAAGAAAACTAGCAGCAGTCCGCATACACGTTGAGAGGGTCATTGGATGAGCCCGATCCAAGTATAAAATGTTGCAAGGACCTGTGCCGATCAGTCTTCTGATGACGTCAAGTGATGAAGCAGACTACACCACTCTGGATAAGATTGTCAGAGTGGCACGTGCCCTGACAAATCTGTGTCCCTCAGTGGTACCAATTGATTGACTGATCTGATGAAATTATTTGTTTATACTGTACATCTCTACAGTTGTCGTTGTGTTTAAATCAATTCATCTTCAACAAAGTGTAGAGGTATCAAAGTAAAACATCTTTATTTGAGTAAAAGTGTAAATAATTGTACTATGCACATAACAATGATATGTTGACGGATCTATTAAAAATCATCTCAAATGTATCAGAGTACTGTTTATATACATACACACAACACACATTTTAACCATATTAGATATTTCTGTATAAACACTTAGTGCTGGGGTAATTGCTTCGAAAATGTAGCTTACCATACTTCAACAACTTCATGAAAGGTAGTTCAGCTACACCTTAACTACTAACACATACTTTTTTATTTTTTTATTATTTTATTTGAATGTAGTTGAACTAACATCCAACCACCGCAAAACGTAGTAAAACTAGTTGAACTGCATCTAGTTAACTACTCCCCAACACTGTAAACATTTCAATTATCCAATCATTTTATAAGAACGAGTCCAGAGTGTTCGGAAGTTGAAACACAATGAAGGTGCTCTGTGGTGGGAACACAAAGATGCAAAAAGATGAACTAATTATTAAAAGTATTTCTATATGAAATAATAATATTCTACTTAGTGTCATTTTATTGTTCACCAGTTGTCTGTCCTACTCCTGCAATCCTTGTGGGTCTGTGGACTGTGTTATGTCTGTCAGTAATCTATCTGGGCAGGTGTATTTCTTGGCCAATAACTCAGGTAAAATGGCTGACCTATAGAAGGCCTCGACATTCTGCACTGCTTCTGTGAAAAAGTCAGCATCAGGCAAGATCCTCTGTAAGAAAAAATTGGATGCAGACCACACCATGAAGTCACAGTACTTTCGTCTGGTCACAAACAGCTGGGCTTGCACCTGGTAGTAGTACTGATGATCTCTGTTAAGTGCATGTGTACCGTCTGTTTTCAATGCAGAAATGCTTCTTTTCAGTAGCACTGAGGACTCCGGTGTCTTTGGCACAGTGTGGGTACTTGATTTCCAAAATACCATCATCACAACAGGTGCAGGTATCCACGCCATCTGGTGTTGCTCCAAGGTAGGGACGGGAGGGGTCGATGTGGAGACCCGGCATCACAAACACTCAGGTCCTGATGCTGTTGTGCACCCCAAGCTTCATACGCCTCTCTGGCTTTTTTCTCATGTTCACATCCCCATCTGTTAAATAGGAAATTCCTGTTATTATAAAGTTAGTGCAGCTCTTTTATACGTGTTATTATAAAGTTATTGCAGCTCTTTGAGTGCCCTTTACATTGGATTTCTTGTCCTTTCCCTAGCACTGTAAACTCTTCTGATGCCAGTGTCCAAAATTGGCCTTATCTTAATAGCAAATAATATTTTTTGTATCACATCGTATGATACTGAACTGCAGACTATTATTGTGATTTTGGGAATGTATAGATATGTATATCACATTGCTGCAATGAAAATACACATCCGAACTGTACAGCTGTTTAAAAGGCTGTACATGGAATATAATAGGAATATTTGGAATTAACAGGCAACATACACCTGGGAGGATACATAGATAAGGGCACTCAAAGAGATTGAGGGATGCACTCTTCTATCGTCTTTTGTAGCTTAATGTTGAGCATTTGTATTGACTGTGCAGTGTCACACATGCCTTGTTGCAACCGTTGTAAACCTGCATAGGTCAGGGTAACAGATCTGCCTAATAAGGGATTTGGAGGGATTTGTAGGGTCTGTCCTTGCAGCTGACTTGAACCTGGATGCTGTCACCCTACCAGCCCTCATCTCAAACCATAGCCTTGACTTTTCCTGTTCTCGTGTCTCTTCCTCAACTTTTACTGCCTACAACATTCAAAATTATAGAGCATTAATGGTATGACACTTTAATGTACATCATAGTTATTTGAGATGAAGAGGAACTAATACCTGCTCTGGTGTAACTTCCATTTCCTTGAATACCACATCACATTTTTTGACAAGGTCCAACACAGACAGCTTCCGGTTCTGAGCGCTGTACAACTCTGTCAGAGGCTGTGGTAGACCCAGAGACACCACCTTTGGTTGGAACTGGTGACAGTATTGTGGCAATATGCGTAAGAGTCCACTCTTCTCTGAAGGGTTTGGTGTTGCATTATCCAGATCCTTGTAGAATTTTTCTATGGCTGCTGTAGACACACCTACACATTTTCCAGATGGACCTGAATGGGATTTGTTATGTACACCGCAACGCTTTTTTGCAGGATTTGAGAAATCAATTCCTGATCCCTCCTCAAACAGAGCTTTACCCGCTTTCACAGGAGGAAGTCCCCACTGTCTGGGCCCGTCAGTGCAGCTTCTGTCTTCCAGATGTTTCACGGCGGAGTCTACTGCGTACAGCAGAGCTGTTATGTGGGAGCAGACCTCTCCAAGGCCTGCTTTACACGTACAGTGGCCGCACAAAACTGTCCCATCCTTCTTCATAGACACCCATGGTTTCAGTTGGGTTGCAGACAGAGCCTGACTATGATGAACCTGAAATTACAGAAAGTGGCATGGTTAATTATTTATATATGGGCGTGTGTATGTGATATGTTATAAGGATGAGGAAAACTTTATTATCCACAAGTGGAAAATTGTCTTTGGTTCCACCATAGACATGTCTTAAAAACATAAGAGCACGAAAGCACAAGACAAACATAACAAATGATAAAAGGTATTATTATTAATTGCTGCAGTTTAGCCTAATTTATTAAAATCCCCATTTCTTACTGGGGTCTGACACATTATGCACAAATTTATACATGTGAACTACATGATATTGCCACATAATAAAATTACCAGTATACAAAATATGTGACAGTACCTAACATTGTAGCATGATACAGCCATAACAAACTAAATCTCTAACGTTACATAACATCACAAAGTGCTCTACGTTAAACACAAATGTGCCAGGACCTGACAGTGATTTGATATCATAGGCAGATAAAATGTGTCATAATATTTTATCTTTAAATGTTCTTGTTCTTGTTATAAGAGGCAGATAAAATACATGTCAATACATGTCAACTTTCCAGGGGGTTTCGGATGTTTGTTCATGCAATGAACGTCTTCGTCCAAGGCTAGGACGCATGTACACGTTCATAGGCCTTTAAAAACATACGTATTATGAAATGTAGATAACATGATGACCGATGAAAGCTTACCTTTGCCATTATGAGGTACTTCCCCCCGCCGTGAGCGTAGCACCGCGTACAGGTGTTTCGGATTTACTCGCGACCCCGTTAACTGGCGACCTTCAGCCGAATGCGTCTGTGGTTGTCGTAGTGACAACAGCTGTTTTCAACCAGGAAGAGAACACGTAGCTGTCCTCGCGAAGGCCTCTT
>NC_065507.1:44819388-44819737 GCF_006386435.1 Epinephelus moara | reverse complement strand
TGGTTGTCGTAGTGACAACAGCTGTTTTCAACCAGGAAGAGAACACGTAGCTGTCCTCGCGAAGGCCTCTTTACTCAGTTTTTCATAACAATATCAAAACATAGCCGACCTGATCCGTCTGTGGACTCTTGTTGGAGGAACCCAGTCACGGACCGACACTCAGTCGCAGTTTGAATCACACTTGTTATGACGTTGAAAACAGGAAGAGGCCAAGTTGCTTTTCCTGTAAATCTAACTCCTATCTCGAATAAATTTTCTAAATAGGCCTACACAGTTTCGTCTCTGGTGCCTGCCTAAATAAACATGTGCCATATTAAAGAACCGTTCAGCCCTGTGAAACGTAAAAAAG
>NC_065507.1:44811517-44812957 GCF_006386435.1 Epinephelus moara | reverse complement strand
ATAGTAGAGCAGAGTAGTGCAAAGTAGAGCAGAGTAGAACAGAGCAGAGTAGAGTAGAGCAAAGGAGAGTAGAGTAGAGCAGAGTATAGTAGAGCAGAGTAGAGCAAAGTAGAGCAGAGTAGAACAGAGCAGAGTAGAGCAGAGTATAGTAGAGCAGAGTATAGTAGAGTAGAGCAGAGTAGAGCAAAGGAGAGCAGAGTAGAACAGAGCAGAGCAGAGTAGAGTAGAACAGAGCAGAGTAGAGCAGAGTAGTGCAAAGTAGAGCAGAGTAGAACAGAGCAGAGTAGAGCAGAATAGAGTAGAAAAGACTAGAGCAGAGTAGAGCAAAGCAAAGTAGAGCAGAGTAGAGCAGAGTAGAGTAGAGTAGAGCAAAGGAGAGCAGAGAAGAGCAGAGTAGAGTAGAGCAAAGGAGAGCAGAGTAGAGCAGAGTACAGGGGCGGCTGGCCAATAGAGGGCGATAGGGCGCCGCCCCTCCTCGAGCCACAAAAGAAAAGAAAGATGATGATAATAAATGTATGATTATCATCATCATTATTGTCATATATACACACAATATATTAATTATTCTGATCATTTTCACTTGAAACAGCTCGTCCTGCCTCTGAATATCCAATCAAACACAGTGTGAAGTCACGTTCCGGCCCTTTGGGGCGATATCAGCCTGGCTGGAAATCGCCCCGACTCACTCTCATAGACCTCCATGTAAAATGCTTTTTTTTTTCTAAATGCAGGCACTCCAATGCAATCTCTATGGGTTCCGGGAGGGCTTGCCCCAACGTGTTTTCATCATACGTAAACCACCAAGTATCATTCATGTGCTCCTCGGATGGTCCGATTTCCCAAGTTGGGAAGTCGTTCTTACTTTATTGTGTGTTCATGAGCGTTTAAGTCCTAATGTGGAGACAACACGGACATTACAAAGAAGATGTGTTGTATTTTATCACTCAAAATGTTTAAAAAAACATGTCGTCAACCGTTTCCACTGAAATATTGCTTTACGGTCGGAAACTCATTTTTCCGATTATTCCGACATCACATGAGGCAGCGCCACTGGGCAGCGGTCACATCCAAGATCAACATGGCTAACGTTTCCAGCTGATCCAAGAGGCTTTTTAACCATATAGGTTATAAAGTAACGACGCACAGTGCATCCAAATTCACACCCGTTCTTCTCTATGGATATTCTCCGCGACCATTAGCGAGAAGCCGCGCATATCACGTGAAAAAGCGGAACCGGAGCGCAGGACCGGAGCTTTCCAGTGATCACACACATCATTGTGCTGTCATCCCATCACGCTATAAATACAGATGAAGTGTCTACAAAATAAAAACCTGACGAATTTCTTTTCAATCCATTATACAGATCTTGTTATCAGTCACTTCATATAGTGAGGAATATCGTATCTTACCACGTCTTAGGCTTGCGTGTGTTTCTCCCTG
>NC_065507.1:44806725-44811223 GCF_006386435.1 Epinephelus moara | reverse complement strand
GTTTTAAGTGTTATTTACATGAATTGAATTTTAGAGGTCAGGGTTGGGGACAGCTACTTCCCAATACAAAGTACCCTATAAATGGTGATTTTGTATATATTTAGCGTATCACTTTCTCATTTAATGTCCTGGGTTTAAATAGGTCATGACATAATCTTTGTAAATATCTAGCCTATGTCTGAATACTCAATTTTATTATTTTTGTTGGTTTTTTTTGTTAAGGGACAGCACTTTGCACAAAATCGGTAGAATGTCCCATATACTGTTCTATTGTTCTATATCTTCAATAAAGAAGAATAAAAAAGAGAAAAAAAAAGAAAAAAAGAAACTGCAGCCTCCGGTATTGCAGCCTCCGCTCAATAGGTGGCGCTGTGACGAAAATTAAACGGTCCTGAAACTGCAGCCTCCGATACTGCAGCTTTCCACTATTGGGGATGGGTGTAAGCCAGCATTATTTAGCTGAACAGCCACAGGGTAGTGCTACTCGCACGCACTTCTGTACAAAACTACACACACACACACACACACACACACACACGTATTGACAGCTCGGTGTGACTGCGCATAATGAGTCATTTAATGCCTTTTTGTAATTTGCGACATGAAGGGCAAAACTTTATGAAGTTATCGAGACCAAAAATAAAACCCCTGTCTATCATGTTGGCTGTGTTTACAAGACAGGGGCTGATCAACTGACCTGTAGAGTAAGATCATGTGACAGAATGGAGGCGTCGCTGAAAACATTCACCCGTTCACCACATACACACACCAGCAGGAACCCATTTCACAAACGGCAAAGGCGACAGTTTTCAGCTATCAACTAAGTGGACGACGTTTATTTACCCACACCGCAATGAAATGAGGGGAGCATGGGGGCCAAAGAGTCGAGGATAGGATTCCTGTCGTATGACGAGGCCGTTAAGAGAGGTAAGCCGAAAAGCAATTGGCTAAATCCACCTTAGTTGCGCTAGCTTAGCTAACTGATAACTGACAGCTTTTAGGCTAGCCCGGTATATAGGAGGAGGAGGACGTCCTGACCACCCATTAAAATCTAGCGGTTTCAGTGGCCTTGGTTATTTGATATGGTAGACACCTGACAGAAAGTAATACACGGCCTCTACCGATTTGTTAGGATCCATTAGTCAATTCGGCATGGAAGATTGTCGGAAAGCCTCACACGATTAATAACATGTTAAGTTTAATGTAAGCTCAGCCGATATTTTCTGCAGTCGCCTTCAACTAATACAATACACAACGCTGCGTTGCAGAAGGAAGCGTTTGAAGTCATTAAGTCATACATAGTTTGTAGTTAGACATCATTGTATGGATCCTGTCCATCCCGAATTGGGTTATTCGTCCTGTCAATATTGAACTGGAGCTAACTACTATTCTATGAGGCGCATGCCGTCGCCTATCAGCAAGGTCACGGAAAATAGACAGATTTTTGGATTGTGTTTGGCGTGACGTTCTCTCCATGGCTACGAAAGCGTTGGTTGTGAGCCTTTTGTTGGCTAACGAGGAAGGATGTGCTGGCTTGACAATATTTGCGAAACAGTTGTGTAGAGACGGCTTTGAATGTGTGCTAACTTTTTGGCTAACAATACAGTGTGCCACTTAACTAGCTTAGTTTTTAATTACCTGAGCCAGCTAATGTTGAGTAAGTTAACGGCAATGTCTGTACTGCTACTAGCTTAACGTTACTTGTCTATTAGCAAGACAGTTGGCTAGCTGGGTTGACTCAGCCATGTTCTTAGAGGGAAATACCTCTTGACTGTTTTAGCCCACGTCTGGCGGATTTCAAGCCTATGTGGTACGGGCTAACGTTAATCGTCGGTGTTTGTGCTGGGGGACTGTCAGGTTGCTTCTGCTGAACTGTACACACACCAGTTAGCTAGTGTTAGCTGCATAGTCGGGACATTTGGCAGAACAGCAGACAGCTGGACTGAAAGTTGCTGTCGCTGCATTTAACGTTAGTTTAGTTAGAATTTAGCCTGTGGACATTTTTTTTAAACTGTAGGCGCCATTTATTGATCAGTGAATATATAGTGAATATAGACAGGGTCTACCAGACCTGTATACACTGCAACGTCAGATAATGTATTTTACATCCCAGGGAATCATGGGTGCCTTTCTGAAACATTTTGCTGTCAGATCAGGTTATATGCAGGAGTGAATTTAGATAGGACAAGCAAATCACAGAGCTGGGTAACGCTGTGTTGTAACGTCATGTCATGCTTAGAGCGTTGGTGCACTTATGTAAGATGTGGGTGAGCATTTATCAGGAAGCACATAGGAGATCTTATCCTTGATGGCCTTTTTGTTGCACTTCACTCCCTGGGTTGCCAATAGCTTAACTTTGTTTTGATTCCAGGCTATGAGAGGCTGTTACACATCTGTCCAGGACACTGTCATATCTAAACCAGGGTTCAAGAGGAAAGTCAGACAGACCATTGCATTCATATTTATAAATGTTCTTGGGTATGTAACTTATTTTCAGTCAGGATTCTTCACTATTATTTTCATACAGAAGCTCCTGTTTGAACAAACAGTGACCTTTTGTTGCTTCCATTGCCTAAACAGCATCTTTTCAGTATCATCTGAGGGATTAAACAGTATATTGAATTTGGTGATATCCCGATTTGGTGATACCACGAATTGTCTCGATATGGGACTGTGATGAATATGCCATAACATTCCATGGTTATTTTGTCAGTATAACTGCATTCTATTCCTGTCAGACTGCCTCATGAAGATGTTGGTTCAGACAAACAAAAAATTAATGTGATGTCTAATAAAACGTTATCTGAAAATGGATTTCACAGGGCTCCAGACTAACTTTTTTTTAGTAGGAGCACTGCAGCCTCTAACTGAAAATTTCAGGAGCACAAGCAGAAAATTTGGATGCACACCTTAAATCGTCCTGCAATGCAATTATTCACATTTTTGGCCATTTTAATGGTATCATAAACTATATGTAGTCTACTGTGTATTAACATTGGACTGTTTTAATTATTGAAGTATTTAACATCACAGAGACTTGTGGTCAGTGGGGTGTGAGAATTCTTAAAATAACATCTGTACAGATGTGAAGCCCTGACTGTATCTGACTGATTTTTAATGAAAGCTGTTGGCTTGTTTTTTTTTTCTTCTGAAAAATATAAACCTTATAGTCAGACACAATTAGTTAGCCTATGTAGTTGAGGTGACACGTTTGCTCAGCTGCTCTGCAGCAGCTAACTGATATGATGCTGATTTACATGAGAATTCATGTAAAATGGAGGTTGAACCATGAACATAGATTACAGAAAGCCTGTAAAGCATTTGATCTATCATCTATCATACTTAAAACTATCTATCATAATTAAAACAATTGGAGACTGACAACAAACTGATATATGAGTCTGATAATATTTTAATGAATCAGCATAGCGCCGGACATCGTCATCATATCGTGTTTCTGTGACTTCCTGTATGGACTGAAGGCTGCTGGAAACTGTCAGGAAACCCTCTGACTGAATCCAAATGACTTCACTGCACTTGCAGATTCGCAGACTTTGCGGGTGCGATCCTGGGAAATCTGGGAGTGCTTAGGGCTGTCCAAAGCTACACTGTCATCCAGTCCACAAGGAGCCTAAAGTGGACTTTCTGCAGACTTCCAGACAGTCTGCTTGGGGTGCAGACTTTGGCAGACTTCCCCGATTTAATAACCCACAATTAATTGCAAAATGGACATGATGTTGTAGGTTTTTCAACTGCCAAAAAAAAAAAATTGTATAAAAATTGTGTAAAATACTTACTGATAGTTTGGTCTATTAAAATGTTACTTGAATTGTGTGGGCCAGAAATAATGTTTAACCACATCATGATACAGAAATATGTAGAAGTGTAGGCTGTAAAGGGGCTGAAAATACATTTTATCATTGCAGTCTATCAGGCTGCGCAGTGTAATAGAATAAAAAATGGCTGAAAAATAACAAAATAAGGTCTTCTAATGTAAGTAATGCCCAATTTATTGAGGTATAGTCCTGTCCTTATTTACAAACATTTCTGTTTTTGAATACATGTAGCCTGTATGTTATATAGAGATATATTAATACAATTTTGTTTAGTCACAAAAAAAGGCTATACATGGGATTTATATCTATAGTAGGCACTATGCATCAACTTATGACATATATATGAGTATGACAGCAGCGATAGTTGAACATTTGCATGGCAGGGTCCGACGTTAAGGTGTTTTTCCTACTTGCCCTTACGGGCAAGCACTTCTCAAATCTACTTGCCCCATCTAAATTCTTACTTGCCCTGCCTAAGAGGTTCTTTTTCTGGCTGTGTGGTGCATATTTTCGCTCATGACTTATATCTTACGTCAGCAGAGACGCTCAGCCAATGGAGGCAGCAGCACATAAAAAAGCAGCACACTGCAACTGGCCCCTCCGAGGACAGAAACAGGAGAGGAAATACACGATTACAGGCCTGGAGTTAAGATATTTTTAGG
>NC_065507.1:44789810-44806242 GCF_006386435.1 Epinephelus moara | reverse complement strand
TAGCGGGTAAGGACTGAGAGGCTGTCCGGTATGTGTGTGTGTCCGAGTCGGTGCTGCTTGCCCGATCGGGCATGTCTGCGCAGGGTCTGCTGGCCCACCGGCTATTTTTACTTGCCCCGGGCATTCGGGCAACCGTTAATGTCGGACCTTGCATGGTAACGAGTAAAATGGTTTCAAGGGCTGTCTATCAGCAGCTTGCATTCTCTGCCCTTGTAGACTCTACGTGATGATGGTAAATACGTCACACTACGTTAGGGCTGCACGATATTGGGAAAAATTGACATTGCGATTTTTTTTTTTTTGCCCCCAGGGATATATATTGCGATTTTTAATTTTTTTTAAGGATGCATTATTTTCCACCAGATGACTTTAGTAGCTCTACTTGGTGAGAATGAATCATTCTGGAATTATTAGGCTGATATTGCTTTGAATGCAACAGCATAAAATGTGCTGAAAATAGGCATTTGTTCAGTGAAACCACCATCTTTCAGTGTTTCTCCTATATGCAACTAGCAGCAGCGCACCCCACTGCTGATTTTTTAATTTTAATTTTTTCTTCGTCTTAGCTCTTTAGAAACTACCGTTATATTATTTGCCGCTGCGGACGCTTCATAACCAGGTCAATTCACACACTTGTGAGTAAAGCATATAAGAGGAGAGGAGAGGGCTTCGTCTTATCTCTTCATAAACTAAAGTTATATTATTTTGCATGACAGACACACACAGACACAGGTGAGCACACTAGAGCGCGGCTCGGGCCGCATTTTCCCAAGTCCAAGACATTTATAACCGAGCCGGGCCCAAACTGTGCACACAGTCAATGGAGCGGAGCCTATGTTGCGTTCAAGCATTGCCACGTAAATAACAACTTCCAGCATTTGAATAGGCCATTTGTTCTTTATTCCACTAAATAAGACATGTTTTTTTGGTCAGTCATTAAACGGAAGTGAGTTTAACGTGCATGCTTGATTTAATTAGGGCAAGCCACATCGCAAGCCCCACGATGTTAATATTGAGCACGTGTGCATCACGATGATGATGCTTAAAAGATATATCTTTCTGGCCTACACTATGTACATCTGAAGTGCGGGTGGACATTTGAATTCAGCCTCTGACTTGACCGCAGCTTGTTGTCACCGCCTCCTGCTGCAGTTGCCTGCTCTTGTCCACTTTCCAAGCAAGGCGCAGTTAATCTCCAGTGAGCCTACTGATGAGTTTAGATGTTGTGGTCCTTGCAGTTAACTAATCACTCACTCCCAGACTTTTCTCCTCTTACACACATTGGCCTACACTGGCGAACTTGCTTCCTTGTTTTACATAATGAAAGAAAAAAAAAAACCTTCAAATTTGTGGGTCGCATGATGCCTGGATTGAGTCTGTCGACCAATCAGAGGATATAATCCTGATTTGTGGACCAAGCAGAGGCTGTGTTTCTGAAGGTGTTGCAGTGCCAGACAAAACAGTCAATAAAAGGAATCGTCTCAGCCATGCAATTGTTACCTGTTTATTGTATGTTTTGTCTGTTAGTAAATAATATTTGTCCAAATCCTCTATGATTTTTTATTTTATTTTTTTTAAAGGGTAATTTCAAACCCTAATTTTATTGTCTTTGTTTAAACAGCAGAGGGTACAATCATAGTAGCCCAAAAAGGTGACTCACAGAGACAGGCTTGGACCATTGGAGTCCTGACACACCAAGCCCACAGCCGTTAGTCAGTGTTGGGCTGTCAGTAAGCAGCTTTCGCCCAAATTTTTGTAGTGTGTCCTGCAGCGTTGACACTAGATGGCTCTTGTTGGCCCTTGTCGGCTGTTATTCAGCCAATTCAGCGTGCCAAATCGCGGTCAGAGTCAGCGGAGCCCATTGGTGAGAGAAATGTCTCTGAACAACAGTTCAGCTCAGGGCACAAACAGAGAAACAAATGTGAGGAAAGCAAACGAACGACTAAGGCTAAGAGGCCTTGAGTTTGAAGCAAACATCAGTGTTTCCCTTAGTATTTTCTCCAGCAGCAGTGCTGAAGTGTGTGTTTAATTTTGTGCCACTGGAAGATACTTAGTGCATTCGCTGACAGGAGAAGAGCTTTAGACACATATTTGAATCACATTTGTAGATAATTATTATTATTTATTTATTTAAAGATATTTTTTTGGGCCATTTTGCCTTTAATCGATAGGACAGGTAAGTGTGAAAGGGGGAGAGAGAGAGGGAGTGACATGCAGCAAAAGGCCACAGGCTGGAGTCGAACCCGGGCCGCTGCGGCAACAGCCTTGTATATGGGGCACCTGCTCAACCACTAAGCCACCGACGCCCCGTAGATAATTAATTTTAACAAAATGCTTTCTTTAATTTTAATTTAATTTTAAATTTTTAATTTTATATACTTTATTAATCCCCCTGAGGGGAAATTCAATTTTTTTCACTCTTTTTTGTCATTAACACACAGGTCCGAAAGACACACACATACACAAACAGGACCTATACGTGCACAAAGTGGAGAGATGTCATATGCTGTTACAATACCTCCTGCATGTGGGAGCAAATGTTAATGACAGGGTGACTGAACATTTACTTGTATGGGGAAGAAACTGCCCTGGCTAATTACTGGTATGCAAAATGAGCATGTGTGATAAAATTAGTTTGAAAAGAAGTCAAAGACACAAAACAGCGTACTTGATTTAAAGAAAAATGTTATCTAATTTCCAAATATTCAATCAGCTGTGTTGCTTGCAAGGGTATTGAGAGTAGAGAGTAGGGCTGAACAATACTGGAAAACAATGTAATTGCAATTTTTTAGACCAATATTGCAATAAATGCAGTATGGATTTTTTTCCTTATCTCTGGTATTATTCACTTTACACAAACAATGAATCATTCTATAGCATGACTAACACAACATTGGATACACACAGGATTAGTGTTGCACAGTATACCGGTACTAAAATAGTACGGCGGTACTAGAGTATTCCAAACGGTACTATACTGCATTTGGAAAATACCGGTACTTTTTAAATTGATTCAATTCATTAATTTATTTAATTCATTTATGCACACAAATGCCTTCCTTGTTCCTACTGGAGCACAGATTGCGCAAGTGGTGTGTATGACAACACCTGTATCAACATTCGCAGCTGGCACACGTGAAAAAAGGCAAGAGAAAGTCTGCCTCGCAAAGGGAGACATCACGAGACAACACCAACTTGGTGAAACATTTGAGCAACCAAACCATGACGTCCGTACCGAGGTACTTACCGAACCATGATTTTTTTTGGTACCGTTACACCCTTACTGTTTATTGTTCTAAAGGGTTGTATCCAAAAGGACTTTTCCTTCGGAAAAGTACCGAAGAGTATTGAAATTCATATTGGTATCAGTACCGAAACAAAGATTTTGGTATCGTGACAACACTACACAGCATATAAACTGCTTTTTCATGTGGGCCAGGCCCATGAGATGAATTGATGCATGAATTGATGTGAATAACATATATTTATTTAACTACTGAACTGTAAAACCTTCATTCACAGTATAATATTAGGGCATAACTTGTAACTTCAAGCCTTGTAAACATGCAATAAAGTCATCATGATTTAACTTAAATCTGATTAAAGAACAACAAAGCTCTGCAGTTCTTAGGGCGCTGTGTGTGCATGTGAAGATGTTTTCGACCCTCTGGTTGGTTAGATTGTGTAGCATTAAAAAAAAACCAAACAAAAAAAAAAAAAACTTCTTTAGAATTGTGGCTTTTGCAATTTGAAAATTGTGCACTAATAAATGGCAATGTCAATTTGAATGTGATTAATTGCTCAACCCTAGTATGGAGTTGAAGATCAAGCTTTCAGTTTTGGATTTTGGTTCAGTTCCGTATAGGGATGTCGCCAGTTGACCATATAGACTAAAGTGTTTAACTGCAAATAATGGTTTTGACCCATTACGCATTTCAGTCTCTCAGTTACTTTTGCTACTCTTTAATTTACTGCACTGTGCACTTACTGGGTCTGGTAGGAGCCAGCAAGCGGAGCCGCACATTCGGCGATTGTCGCTGGTATTATGCCATCCTGACCAAACAGTGTTGCTGTAGAAACATTGTACTCACCCTCTGGTCTAACCCTAGGTTGTCCTAAGTAGTTAGCAGGTACATTTTAGACTGCAAACCCTCTTCAGCATCTCTCGTAGCTCTGTTAGCACTGTTAGCAAATTTGCAAATGCTAGGATAGTGAAGGAATAACCTGCTCTTCTCTCCCCATGATTGACTAGTACTTGTTGCCTTTGTTGGTTAGATTGTTTAGGATTGGCTAGGGATAGGGTAAGAATGTCATGGTGAGCCAATCAGAGGCAGAGTAAGACAGGCCATTCCTTTGCTATCCAAGGATTCGCAAAGTTGCGCACCATTAGCAGTGTCAGCACAGTTAGTGGTGCTAACATAGTTAACAATGCTGAAGGGGTTTTGTGTTAAAAAATGAGGTGGCTTAGTCACTTGGGGAACCTGGGGGGAGTCAGGAGGATGGCCACTGTGTTTCCACAACAAACCAGCAGTATTCAGGAACGAGCAACTCGCTAGCTAGCTCCCACCTGACTCGAGTCAGAACCAGAATGACGCTCA
Organism: Epinephelus moara; assembly: GCF_006386435.1. NCBI lineage: Eukaryota > Metazoa > Chordata > Actinopteri > Perciformes > Serranidae > Epinephelus > Epinephelus moara. Next base: position 44,801,644 of record NC_065507.1, on the reverse strand, counting down.
GTGACGTTTTTTTTCTCCAATTGAGGATTAGAATGTATGCGGTTCACGTAATCCGGCCAAAATTAATATATATTTTCAAACGCTTGAAGATGCACTCATTACTAAAAGTGTATGTCATCCAAGAAAGACAATTAAAAACTAATGGAATGATCAAGTTGTTATTAAGATATAAGGGGTGTTGATGGATTCACATTGTCAACTTATGCATTGAGTAACATTACAAGTAAAAGTTCCACCTTAAAGGTTGCTGGTAGCTGCTGGCAGTCTGCACAGTGAATTGAATCGTTTTTCTCAGACTGCAACTGCTGCTAGAGGCAACAAAACATTGTTTCCTATTAACGTTATTAGGGGTGTCCCCGACTAAGAATTTTCATAGTTGAATCTGATTTGACGGATTTTTCCTTTAGCCGACTAATCGTCGAATCATGTTGTTTTCCCCCTCATTGATTAATGAGCTCATTTGCGTCAGTTTCCGCTCCAGAGAAAAGAGCTAAAACACCCAAATAAACAAATTTAATTATTCAGTTGGCATAATAAGATAATATTAATAAATGTAAAAGGGTTATTATTTTATCTTTATCTTTATTCCTTTCACTTCATCAAGGTATGATGCTCTAGATGAACGCAGACGCGCTGCAGCCTCATCCATGTCTTTAACTGGAGTCGTTTCTGACTTGTCAGAACTTGCCATTTCATTCGCAAATAAACATCCAAAAACATCATCAAAAGGTTTAGAAACAGTTTTCCTTCTTTCCGACTTCAAGTTACTTCATTAATCAACTTAGGTTCATACAAGTTCATCCACACGGACCGTGCGTCACCGCTCTCAATTGTTTGGCCACTTCGGACAAAAAGTAGCCAAATAAATAATCAGAGTCTATCAAGAAAACAATCAGTGGTGAAATTCGTTTCAAGACACTTTAGGTAAACGAATAATCCTTCAAAAAAGTTTGATTTGAGAGCACATACCTCCTTCGAAGTGTTTGTTTATGTGCTCCACCACCGTAAATCATCACCAATTGATTCCCGAGCACGGCACCGCTCCCTCAGGGGACGGGTCAAATGCGGAGAACAAATTTCACACACTCAGGTGTGTGACAATCAGTGGGACTTTAACTTTAAATCACCGTAGGCCTCGATGCTGCTCTGATGGTCCTGCATCGCACTCACTGACCTCAGCTTATTTGGATCGAGCAACTGGGTGATTTATTCATGCATACTAATGATTATGCCTACTGATTAAACGCACGTGTCATTTTAAATTTTTTATTAACAGAAATTAGGCTGATGTTTGTATCAAAATAGCCTATATATCACGAATTACTAGAAAACAAATACATTCTATGTCAAATCAAGATGTTCAGCAGCAGTGGGCACCCCCATATAGTCAGAATGGTACGGTCTTGTTTCATAACCACATTTTGCGACGGTGAGACTGGCAATCAAATCAGACTTCTCCGAATCGAATCACCGAATCATCGACTATTTGGGGCCACCCCTAATAGTTATGGTTTACTAATGTATGGAAAACTTGCTACAGTATGAACAGTGGTTACATAACCTGTACTGTCATGTATAGAATGTCATGTTTGGTGTGGACTCGTGCCTCGACCACAGCTAATGAGGATCCTAAAAATTGAAATAAATGAAATAAACCTTCAAAACCTGATGGTCCTCTAATGACCACTCAACGGACTGCAGTGTTTCTAGCTCCACATTTTAGTACTGGATCAGTGTGCTAGGCACCTCAACAGAGGGATGACCAAAAATGTGGACAGTAAGGAAGGTTCTACTGGTACCATCCACAACTTTTCACAGTGGAAATGGAAAAAATGCGTACTGAACTGAACTGAAGTGTACTGCTTGGTGGAAACTGGGCTTTAAATGTAGGCAGGGTTGTTACCGCTGTTGCTGTAATTTCCTCATCATGGGCGATGCAGAGGAACACCTGAACCTCATTGATCGTCCATGGAAAGCGGTTTTGCAACAACTTCACTGTAGCAGTGTTTCCAGTGTTGTTAGTAGCTGCAGGCCAGCCAGACCCAGCTTATTTCATAGGAGGGCAAACATTGAGTCACAGCAGAAGGCTTTGCTGGCTGCTGCTCTGCTGCCATGATCATTCAAAGGTGATCTAACACTGAAAATTTGCTTTTAATGAGTGTGAGAGTGTGATCGCCGATGATGATGATGATGATGATGATGATGGTGGTGTGTGTGTGTGTGTGTGTGTGTGCGTGCGCGCGCGTGCGTGTGTGTGTGTGTGCGCGTGCGTGCGTGCGTGTGTGCGCGCGTGCGTGCGTGCGTGTGCGTGTGCGCGGTGTGTGTGTGTGTGTGTGGAGGGAGTACATGAATGGAAAGTGTTCTGGGGCAGTTGCAGAAATCCCACTCATTGTTTGCTCTGCAATGAATGGTAACTGTTGAGTTAATGCAGCCCAGTGTCGGAGAATACACCCATTGCATCACAGCATCAACAATACACAGTGTTCTCTATAATGTGGACTGCTTATTTTCCTTCCCCGTTTGTCCATCTAATTGTAACAATTTTGCTATTATCTATCTAACTGTGGTAGAAATATTTTGTCATCAAGTTGGCTCTGTGGTATGATAGATCTCTTCTTCCCCCTTATTTACAAACTAGACATTTTCTTTACTTATCTTTGGTTTTTCAGTACAGTACCTTGATATGTTGCTGTCTAAATTGTAGGGCTGGGACGATTAGGTTTTGTCCCGATTCGATTCTGTCACGATTCTTGGGTCCCGATTCGATTTATATTGCGATTCTGAATAATTGCGATTTTACACGTATTGCTTGGTTATGGCTTGGGGCTTGGTTGGTAACGTTATATATTAAAAATTACTGTCTCGCCTCTCTTGATGTAGCGGCTCCACCACACCACTAGGTGGCGCACGAGTTGAGTTTAAGTCGTTATACCTTTTCAGTTTTGAGTAGTGTTAGAACAAGAACATGCAGACTTGAAGTAGTGCACAACAACAAGATTAAAGCAAAGATACTAGATTACTACAAGATGGCCCACCTACAATATACCCCCATTGTATGAAATGGTATACATTTCCGGTCTCCTAAGTAGGCGTTGTCCCCCGTAGCCCAATCAAAGACGATGGAGAACCGCCCATCAAGACGAGTATCCCCAACCTCGTTTGGTTATCGTAGATTAGCTGGGCTAACCGTTAGCTGTTAGCAGTGTCTGTAATAACTCAGTAACTCAATAAACGGTCCGTGAAAAAAATATTTTTTCCAGCGGACATCTTAGTTACAACATGATTGAGCTAGCAAAGCAGTTTTGTGTTGCTATGTGTGGTATTTATTCAGTTTTGGGAAATCACGATGTCTAGAAAGCATCAGTGGCTGCAGCTGACAGGGACAGCTAACAGCAGCAGCAAAGCTAACATCAGGATGTCATCTGTTAAAAGCCTCCTGTTGTCGGATAGGACATGAAACTACTCCAGTTAGCTTAATCATGTTGTAACTAAGACATCCGCTGGAAAAAAATATTTTTTTAATCCAGTATCTTTGGTGAAACTGCACTGATTTCAGCACCAGAGAGGAGATATCTGTTGCCAGATCTCGCGAGAGTGTGTTGAGACAGAAACAGGTCTTGAACAAAGTAAATTTTCTCCTGATTGGTCCGTCTGAAATTTGCCATTTTGGTGTCGGAATGTTCTGAAGATATGTGGCTTGTGAAAAATGGGTCCAATATCTGATTCCGTGACTATGGGGCGAAAGAATTGGCCATAATGTGTAATCACGTTCATTTCTCCCACAGAAGTCAATGGACTCAAAACCTGCTGTTAGTCTCCTAAAGGGGCGTGGTGGTCGCGAACTCCACGTGATACTGATACAGGAAACTGACTCGCAGTGGACCGTCTTGGTTTAGTGCGCAGGAAACATATGTCTGCAAGTAAAAAAGTATTGCTCTGACGTTATTTGCTTATGTTATGTAGAGTTGGTCACTTGCACTTTATTGTTTGTCATTGTAATGCCATTGCGGCGCCGATGCTAATCTCTATTAGCGCGTCTATGAAGATTTCCATTATATGTTAGCATTATGCTAGCGGACCATGCGCTAATTGTTTTTCCACATTTGTGGCACTCATCCCAGCTATATTTTGAGTTAACTTTTGTCTCCTTTTTATTAAGTACTTCAGTCACTTGATGACGATTCGCCTAAATCTTTTTTTTGCCGTGGCTCACGGAGCAGTCTGCTTCTCCCCCAAGTCTGTGGCGCTGCATGTAGAAACTTCAGTGTTGATTGGCTATCACTTGTTCCGTGTAATCAATCAGTGTAACCAATCAGTGGGGGCTGTAGGCGGGACATTGTTACACAGCCAAGAGTGGGGACTTAAGGCATAGAGCTCGTAAATCAGGCCCCTTCTCGTAGACCCTCATCAGACCTCTAGGCTCGGAAAATGGGTGAGTCAATGGAGAGAAAATTATTATTTTCTGGTCCCAGTCATTAAATGCCTTGGATTACACAAATGTTTTGTGTGGGTCTAAATAATATTTTTTCATGTTAAGAGTTTGACAGTTTATTGTATGATTCTTCAGTTAAAGGCTGTGGAAACAACGTAATGAGAAAGACTACATGTTGCCTATGTGACGTCACGTCATCACACTTTCCCTCCACTTCTCAACTCAACGTCACGTCATCACACTTTCCCTCCACTTCTCAACTCACAATGCTGCTGCTGCGTCTTCTGCCACAATCTACGGAGCCATCACATCAAGATGCCGGTGTGCTGAAACTTTCCACATGTCCAGACTTGTAGTGGTTTTCGCCACGCTTAAGGCTTTTGTCCTCTCCTTGGAAGAAGGCGGTGAAGTGTACCAGAGACACAGCCATGTTCCGAGTGCGAGTGGTGATGTATATCATACGCATCGAGAGCAGCGAAGAGCTGTAGTCCACAAAGCGCTCTCACACAAAACCTAACAGTATCAAACTTCTTCCCGCTAAATTGTAGCCTTCTTTGCACAAAAAAATATATTAAAAATTCACAAACAACATATGTGAAATTCATGGCACAATTCAAACGGGACCAGAAAATAATTTTCATCTAGCCATTGAAACACATTATGAGAAATCAATTTTTAAGGTCCCATGTACTGGAAATGGAAACATGCAACTTAGGAGCTTTATAGAGATGGGTGTATCAGAGCCAGAGGAGCGCGTTTTAAAATAAACGTATTTTATTGGTTATCGGTGAAAAAAAAGGCCTAAAATAAATAGAAAAATATTGATTCTGGGGAGAGAATTGATTTTTAGAATCGTCCAAGAAAAAAATTGCGATTAATATAAAAAATCGTTTTTTTCCCCCCACCCCTACTAAATTGACTTAGTGAAAGAAGTGAGAGCCAGCTGAGATGGTAGTTTACATTCATCAAATGAAACTAAGGATTGCTAATTAAAGGCCTGGGAGACTAGCAGTTGTGATATTCTGCTTTTTTTAATTATTGCAATCATGACTTTGTTTTTCATCCATAAGCTGATAAAATACACTATTTAAAAAATGCACTACTTTGGCTCTGATGCAACTGCCTCTCTCTCTGTCTGCAGGCACCACTTTGTAGCCTGACTCAATATCCCACCCACAGCACTACCTGATTGCAGGGTTGTAGCTCACTCTGAACTACGGGAGCCCAGCGGGGCGTGTCGGTGGCGGATGTTAAAGAGAAACTCAATGTTCATTAAAACAAATCGACCTAAACTACAAATTCGAATTAATCGATAAAATCAATTTATTGCTCAGCCCTATCTAACAGCACACATAATGTCCTGGTCAATTACGATAACCTAGATCAGTTGGTAGAAAATAGTGAAACCTGGCTAAAGTTGAGGGCGGCTGTGAATAAGAGGTAGAGCAAGTCGTCCACCTATCGAAAGATCAGTGGTTCAATCTTCTGCTCCTCCAGTCTGCATGTTGAAGTATCCTTAAAGGGATAGTGCACCCAAAAATGAAAATTCAGCCATTATCTACTCACCCATATGCCGATGGAGGCTCAGGTGAAGTTTTAAAGTCCTCTCATCACTTGCGGAGATCCAAGGGGAGGGGGGTAGCAACACAACTCCACCTAATGGAGGCTTATTGTGCCCCAGATTCAAACATCCAAAAACACATAATTGAAACCACAAAATATCTCCATACTGCTTGTCCGTAGTGATCCAAGTGTCTTGAAGCCCCGACATAAAAAGTTGTTTGGAAAAATGTCATTTGAACTCTTATTTTAGCCTCATTGTAGCCTGCAGCTCTAACTGCCTCTCTGTGCACTGAGCTCACGTGTGCGCGCTTGCGCACGAGACCAGCAAAAGCACGTGAGCACACATGAACGGGGTGCCCATGTCTCACGGTCTCGCGAATGTTACTCGTAGTGTAAAAAGCACTTTGAGTGGTCGGATGACTAGAAAGGCGCTATACAAATGCAGGTCCATTTACCATTAAAGTTAAAGTTACATTAGGATGGATTATTACATACACTGTTATTGTTTTTTTGTTGTACCTTCTAGGAGTGGGAATCATCAGAGGCCCCACGAAACATTATTATCATGAACATAAGTTACATCACAACATTGTTGCGATTTTTAAACGTCTTGCGATATGCGGAGAATTGCAATATCATATATTGTGATATATTGAGATTTATTACCCTTTTTTCACCTGCAAATTATGTCCCCAAAGGAAAACTTTGTCAACCTCTGTATTATCTGTATTATAGATAAACTGTTTTTCTCACTTCAGTTATTTTTATTGCTGCAAAATGTATCTAGTGAACTGAAAAAGTGATTGTACTAATCTAGTTGTCTACCAAAAGTTATATTTGTATTTGTAATATTAATCATTTATATAATTAAAAAATCAATACTTGTCATCCATGCAGCGATACAATATCGCCACACAAAAATTTATGATACTATGCTTTATCGATTTTACCCCAACCCCTCATATTTCCTGTAGTTTACAATTTTTTTTTGAATTGAAGAAACAAAGCATACCACATTAAATAATCACATTTGTGTTCCTGTCTTTCTCTCTCCAGTCACTGATGTGGAATTGAAGCGGCTGAAAGATGCCTTCAAGAGAACCAGCGGCCTCACCTATTACATGACCCAGCAATGCTTTTACAGAGAAGTGCTGGGAGATGGAGTTCCCCATAAAGTTGCAGAGGTAAGCCACAGTGATGTCACACCATGTACCATTAAGCATGATGGTTACTCTGAGATGATAGCTACAGTGAAGTGCTGAGTGCTGTCCAGATAGCCATGAAAATCAAATCAAAGCTTTAAAGCTTCATCCATAATGTTGACATTTGACTTTTTTTTTAAAGATATTTTTTGGGCTTTTTTAGCCTTTAATGTATAGGACAGACAATCGTGAAGGGGGGAGAGAGAGAGAGAGAGAGAGAGAGAGAGAGGGAGTGACATGCAGCAAAGGGCCACAGGCCGGAGTCGAGCCCGGGCCGCTGCGGCAACAACCTTGTACATGGGGCGCCTGCTCTACCACTAAGCCACCGGCACCCCATGTTGACATTTGACTTTTAAATCAACATTCAAATGCTATGCAGCTTTTTTTCCCATGCCTATTCCTTCTGTTTTTAAGGAATACTTAACCCATAAGATGACCATCTTTGCATCAGTTACTCAGCCTGTGTTACTTTGTTTTTCTCATACGCCTCCACAATAAAGGGAGGATGCAAAAAACGGATAAATTCCTGATGAACTGAAGTAAGGGGCGAAAGGGCATTTAACAACAGCAAAACTATATCAAAACATCTATTTGCAAACTCACATAACTTGTGCAGTATAATCCAAGTCTCATATATCCAGTGGTATGCTCAGTACTTCCCAAACCCATGCATTTTCATTAAAATCTTACTATTTATTAGGGATCGACCAATAATCAGCACTGCCGATAATATCGGCCGATATTCAGCATTTTTATGATAATCGGCATCAGCCGTTTTTTCCACCGATAGCCGATCAAATACGTCAAATACAGAGAGAGAGGAGGGGAGAGAGAACTGCTCCGTGAAGCAGCAGTGTGATGTTTGAAGGCAAGGCAACAGAAAATGTTGAAGTTGCAATAAGAAACCCTCTATGCTTAAGTTTTAAAGACACCACTGTTGATGCTTGATAAACACGCCATCTTCATACTGTATCTCAGTATCTGTTCCCCCCCTCGCGCGGTTGCTCGCGAGTCGCAACAGGCAGCCATTAGAAACAATAATGTTGTCTAAAACTACTTCACATCGGCTGCTAAAGCTAACGGACATGTAGAAGTTTACTTCAGTGCATTTCAGCTGTGTATGGTCGGTATGGCACTTGCTTGTGTGTGTGTGTATATGTGTGTGTGTGTGTGTGTGTGTGTGTGTGTCGCGCTGAGAAGAAACTGTTGTCTTTGTGCAGCTATGTTGACATGGACTGTGTGTGTGTGTGTGTGTGTGTGTGTGTGTGTGGTGTGCGCGTGTGTGTCTGTACATGCACGCTAGCTTCAGCAACTGATGTGAAGTTTTGTAGGCTTCATTAGTTCATTTAGACATGCAAAAGTATAGAAGAATATCAATTAAATTTACTTGGCATTAAAGTAAAAGTACTTATTTTGCTGAAAAAATGAAATGTGACTGGTATATTAAATACATGTAATTACAGATTACTTTAATAAAAATAAGTCTGTAACCACTGAAAGTTTAATCTTTATTTATAAACTAATTATGCTATTTGATGTAAAAAATAAATAAATAAATAATCTGAAATGTAATAACTACTAAAGCTATCAATAAATGAAGTGAGCCAAGGTTCCTGTTCCTGCCACCCTCTTTATTGGTTTGCACTTAATCAGGCTGGATCAGATGTACCTGAGAGAGAACATAAGACATCATTAATTAACTGTTATTTATTTCAGTGAACTTTTATAAATGCTGCTAGAAGATCCCTGAACGTTTTGTTTTTAGATAATTTAACTTATTGCCGAGACTCAAATTTCAGTACTGTGCAGTTCAGTTTTTACTTTGATCTTATAAAAAAATCAGGGAGCCATTTCATTTTCAGTGAACTTTAAGAGATCTCTGCACTTTTTCTTTTTTATATAATAAAACAACCAACCATTTCAACCAAGATTTGCGCCAGAGTTTGTGTTATTCTACGAAAGTTTAAGGTCTTTTTATCACAGATTTTCAGTGTACAAAAACAAACAAACAGTATACTGTTGTATTCAGTCTAATCCCAGGTGTGTTATTCTAAATTTTGACACCAAAATTTTAATTTTTTACTGCAAATGAATATTGGTTCTAAATATCGGTTATCGGTTTCCTTGACTACTAATAATCGGTATCGGTATCGGTCCTAAAAAACCCATATCGGTCGATCCCTACTATTTAAAACACTTGCATAAACAGTCTCACTCAAGGACCAGTAGTGCAGCTGGGCAAGTGCATGCATCTGAACACTGTTCAATGGATAGTAGGGCTACACGATTAAAATCATGATCTCGATTTAAATGTGCTGTGTCATTTCTATATGATGAAGATTCACTCACTCCTATTTCCCCATGCATTCATGTCGTGCTGCATTCAGGTGTTGACTTATTTGCTGCGGAACAGGTGTTTCCTCTACCAACGGGATCCCCCACCCCCCCTTTGAAGAAATTAATTAGTTTATTGATGTTATTTACCAAGTTTATGTGCACTCGTTTCATTTGTGCTCAGTGTGAGAGCCTTTATTGTGGTTTCCTATAGATCGGCTGCGTCTCTCTCCCTCCTTCTTCTCTAATCTGCTGTGTGTCTCACCAGTGCACACAGACACGGGGCAGAGAGAAAGGAGGCTAGGGAATCGCCACTGACAAGGGTGACGTTACTTGAGTTAACAACCTCTCCTTACATTACTGTAAATGGAATATAGTCCTCCAAACTAGTGTAGTTTATTATTGTAATCCACCTAAAACCAAAGATTGATAGATGTTAAGCACAAACAACTCCACCTGAAGGCATGATGATGCTATTGATGGGTGTTGTGGATGATAGGGATCGACCGATATGTTTTTTTCAGAGCCGTACCGATACCGATTATTATGAAACAGAGATGCCGATAGCCGATATTTACAACCGATATATGTCAGCTGTAAAAATCATGGTTGACACAGAATTAAAAAACAAAACAAAACAAAAAAAAAACACTGACAAAGCACTACATTCAAATGCAATTAAGCATATATTTGTTCTGAGAATTTTTCCAATGAAACAGTACAGGGAGCTGCCAGCAGCACTTTGAATAAAAAACTTTGACAAGTAAACAAATTAATGGAAAAATATGAAAGTGCTCTATGAGGTTTAAAGTACTGTAATAAGTAAAACACTGAACAGTAAATGAGTACAGCAATGAACAGCAGAAAAGTGCAGGGAGCTGCCCATAGCCCACCACACCACTAGGTGGTGCACGAGTTGAGTATAAGTAGTTATACCTTTTCAGTAGGCTCGTTCAAGATGAACTGTGCCTCACCTGGAAAGTAGACGAGAGCAGGCGGCCACAGCGGGGGATGGTGACAAAAAGAAGTGGTGAAGTCGGACAGTTTCCAGCAGCCTTCAGTCCGTACAGGAAGTCACAAACACACTTACATCCTGTCTGGAATGATGTCAATTCATTAAAAAAGTGATCAGATCCATATATCAGTTTGTTCTCAGTCTCCAGTTGTTTTAATTATGATAGATTAATTTATTAAAATGCTTTACAGGTGATCTGTAGTTTATGTGCATGGTTTATCCTCCATTTGACATGAATTCTCCTGTAAATCAGCATCATATCAGTTTGACCCGTCCCCTCAGCTACACAGGCTAAATAAACAGTGCTTGACTATAAGGTTCATACTTTCAGAGGAAAAAAAATACAAGACAACAGCTTTCATTAAGGCTCGGTCAGATACAGTCAAGGCTTCACATCTGTACAGATGTTATTTTAAGAATCCTCACATCCCACTGACCACAAGTCTCTGTGTTGCTAAATACTTCAATAATTAAAACAGTCCAGTGTTAATATACAGTAGACTCTGTATAGTTTATGATGAATGTATTCAGTCTGTGATGTTAAATACTTCAATAATTAAAAAAGTCCAATATTAATATACAGTAGACTCTGTATAGTTTATGATGAATGTATTTAGTCTCTGACAACTAAACTTCACCATCAGTCACACAACATGTTTTCTGTTCACAGAATAAACCTTCAAATCAGACAAATACAATCTTAATCTCTAAAATTAAACAAAAATTAGTAGTTTATCTAAAACGTCATATTGTTGGACATCTAAACCAATCAGCTGTTAGATCAGGTGAGAGCCAGGTGGTGCAGTTGGTGGAGAGCAACTGCAGCGCCTGGCTCTAAAAACTGCGGCCGCCTCGCTCTCGCGGTTTTATTGCCATCCACTTTTGTAAAACGTCAGAGCAAGTCGGGATGAAGTCAGACACAAAACTAACCGGCATACATTGTGGTTCATCTCGACCGAACCGGCCCTGCATTCCAAATCGCATACTTCTACTGTATACTTTAAGTATGTACTGCAGCTGCCCTTAAAAAGTATGTAGTGTAGTATGCAGTCTGCATACTATTGGGACACACTACATCCGCCATCACATTGCTCCCTGAACTCCGACCCTCTTGCTCACTTCCACCGCCGTCTGTAGTGCCACATTTGAATATTTTGTTTTGTTGTACTTCGGAGATGCAGCAAATCTCCTCTCGTTGAGCTCGCCAGAGTCGTGCATACCGTCGGAGGTGCCGGAGAGCTCTGTTGCTGTTATGTCGTAATGTATGTTGTTGTTTCTAATAAACTGA
>NC_065507.1:44776029-44788605 GCF_006386435.1 Epinephelus moara | reverse complement strand
TGGGCGCATCAGGGTAAGAAGAGAGGCAGATGAAGTGATGCACCCATCATGCCTAGTGCCTACTGTACAAGCCTGTGGGGGCAGTGTTATGATCTGGGGTTGCTGCAGTTGGTCAGGTCTAGGTTCAGCAACAGTATGTGCTCAAAGAATGAGGTCAGCTGACTACCTGAATATACTGAATGACCAGGTTATTCCATCAATGGATTTTTTCTTCCTGTATGACCTTTTTTTTTGGTGGTGACTTTTTTTTTGGCCAGGCAGTGTATGTATGTAAGTACAAAAGTATTGCTCTGAGTTTATTTGCGTATGTTATGTAGAGTTGCTCACTTGCACTTTATTGTTTGTTATTGTAATGCCCTTGCTGTGCCGATGCTAATTTCTGTTAGCACATCTATGATGATTTCCATTATATGTTAGCATTATGCTAACGGACCATGCGCTAATTGTTTTTCCACATTTGTGGCACTCATCACAGCTATATTTTGAGTTAACTTCTGTCTTCTTTTTATTAAGTAAAGGAGCGCCAGGTCATGTTCACTTGATGACGATTAGCCTAAATCTTTTTTTTTGTTGTTGCTGTGGCTCACGGAGCAGTCTGCTTCTCCTCCAAGTCATGTAGAAGCTTCAGTGTTGATTGGCTATCACTTGTGCCCGATCAGTGTAACCAATCAGTGGGGGCTGTAGGCGGGACATTGTTACACAGCCAAGAGTGGGGACTTAAGGCATAGCACCCTTGTTCACTTTAGTTGCCACTAATCATTCAATCTGCTCGTTTTTTTTTTTTAACATTGTAATGGCTGTATTCAGATGTCCATTGTTGTTTTGGCTCACTGTATTTGGCTCCCCCCACCTCCCCTTGATTGCATATACATTCTTATGTGTTTTATGTGTTTTCTTGCTATACAACTAATTGCCCTCCAGGAACAAAATAAATGCGAAGTTGAAGTTGAAGCTGACAGGCTCCTTCCCCTCCAACAAGTGTGTGTTGTGGCTCAACTCATGTCTGTGCAACAGCCCAGAGTTGTGTCTGTGTGTGTTGAGGTTTAGTTTCTCTCCCGCGTCGCTGCTTGTTCTTTCAGATATCTGCCTTATTTTATCGTTTCGTGTTTGCTTTCAGATGGATAGGACTCATGTTAAGTCACTGTAGATGAAAAACCCAAATTTCCGGTTTTGGCAGCTTCTCGAAAAAGCTTTTAAATAACAAAACAACGTGGGACTTTTTTATTGTGAAGAATTTGTAGGGAATATAACGTCCACTGTTTACAGCTGCTTAAAATGTTGACCAGGTTATAACGGTCTGTGTGTGTGTGTGTGTGTGTGTGTGTTTTATTTATTATGAAGCTGTAATGTTGCATTCTATTTTCCATATTTAGCAGCATTTAAGTTCATCGCTTATTTTTTTATTACAGGAAACTTTTAAGTTTAATTCCAGCACTTTGATATATGTTACATGTAAGTCAAGCACTTTGATATGTCTCATGTTTATGCCCTATCCAGGTAGTGAGCATCTCAGACAAGTTTTTTAACTTGAGCGTCTAAAAGTTCAGTTACTGTTTTTATTGAAAAATAAGAATCGTGAGAGAATCATATTCTCAATTCTAAAAGAGAAAAACTGTGATTAACATTTTAGCAAGAACCGTGCAGCCCTAATGGACAGCACAAGCAGAGCACCTGCTAGCCCAGGTGTGCTACTTGTATTCAGAAGTTTTGTGAACCAGGAACTCCAGAATTTCACTTTAGTAGCTTGTGAAAACTAAGGCATGTCAGATTAAGTAGGCTACAGCTGTCATTCCAGTGTGTTGGATACATATTTAATCAACATTTGAAGGTCCAGTGTGTAGGATTTAGGGGGATATATTGGCAGAAATGACATAAAGTATAATAATAATGTTTCCCTTGGATCCTTGTTTAGGGAGATTGCCATGTTTACTGCCATGTTTCCACAGTAGCCCAGAAGGGACAAACCAAACACTGGCTCCAGATAGGCGTTTTCGCCACCGCCTCCATAGTTTGAAGCCCATATGCAATGAGCAGCGTTGGAAAACCACCCATTTGTAACGTGAAACTGCTTTAGTCATAGTTTTAACCGGTTTAAGTCACTGTGTCTGTTTGTTTGTTTTGGAGAGAAAGAGACTACTGCAGATAATTCGGCTTCCGGTAAAAACCTCCTGACCATCTGGATCTTAAGTAATGAGAGAAAAAAATTGAGCACACATTAGCATTTGGTGTGTGAGCTGCCCGTCTCTGGCATGCCAAAAAGGGTCAGAGATACACCAATTTGTAATGTGAAACCTCTGCAAAAAATTAAGCTACCACTAAAAACCTCCTGACCAATGAACACTGAAGGAATTCTAGCCAGGAGAAGTTTCAGCTGGTTGCAATCTGCCATCCTCACCACTAGAAGGCAGTAAAGCCCCCTAAATCTTTCATACTTAACCTTTGAGTGAATATTAGTGTCTGATGGAACCTAATCTCTCAAGACAGATTCTGCAATTTACATTGTAGTAAAGGAAGAAAAAAATAATATATATTTTTTTTAATAATAATGATAATAATAATAATAATACATTTTATTTATAAAGTGCTTTCCAAAGTTGTCAAAGTCACTTTACAGAATAGGTTAAAAACACATCAAAAAAACAATTTACAGTAAAATACATTGAAGACAAAGAGGAATAGCAATGGGAGTGGAAAAACAAGTAAATAAATAAATGAATAATAAAAAAAAAAAGTAGCTAAACATTAAAAGCAGAACGGAACAGGTGAGTTTTGAGTAGTGATTTGAATGATGGGAGGTCAGTGCAGTCATGGATGTGTTTTGGGAGGGAGTTCCAGAGGGTGGGGGCAGCAACGGAGAAGGCTCTGTCCCCCCAGGTTCTGTGCTTGGTCTTGGGGACGGTGAGAAAATTAGCATTGGAAGAGTGGAGGCTGCAGGAAGGGGTGTAAGGGTGGAGCAGGTCCGTGAGGTAAGAGGGGGCCTGGTTGTGGAGGGCTTTATGGGTGAGTAGGAGGAGTTTGAAGTGGATGCGTTGTGGGACAAGGAGCCAGTGGAGGTTCTGAAGGACAGGGGCGATGTGGTCGCGGGAGCGGGTGTGAGTGAGGAGGCGGGCGGCAGAGTTTTGGATGTATTGGAGTTTATTGAGGAGTTTGGAGGTTGTGCCATAAAGGATGCTATTGCAATAGTCAAGGCGGGATGTAATGAAGGCGTGGATCAGGGCTTCGGCGGCATTGCAAGAGAGTGAGGGGCGGAGGCGAGAAATGTTTTTAAGGTGAAAGAAGCCTGTTTTAGTGACTTTTTTTGATGTGTTGGTCGAAGGAGAGGTTGCTGTCGAAGATGATACCAAGGTTGCGGCAGTGAGGGGAGGGGGACAGGGTGGAGTTGTCGATGGTGAGGTGGAAGTCTTTGGCTGTTTGGGTGAGGGAATTTGGACCAATTAGGATCATGTCTGATTTGTCACAGTTGAGTTTAAGAAAGTTTGCTTGCATCCAGGATTTAATTTCGGAGAGACAGTTCGACAGGGTGGAGTGGGTTGAATGGGTGATGGATTTAGTGGAGATGTATAGCTGGATATCGTCAGCGTAGCAGTGAAAACAGAGACCATGACGACGGATGATTTGACCAAGGGGGAGGAGGTAGAGGATGAAGAGGAGAGGACCAAGCACCGAACCCTGGGGGACGCCTTGGGACAGAGGGGCAGTTGAGGAGGAGCAGTTGTTGATGAAGATGAATTGTTTTCTGTCAGTGAGATAGGAATGTAGCCAGGTGAGGACATTGTCAGTGATGTTGAGGAGGGTTTGCAGGCGGGAGAGTAGGATGGAGTGGTTGATGGTGTCAAAGGCGGCGGTGAGATCAAGGAGGATAAGGATGGAGAGTAGGCCGGAGTCTGAGGAGAGGAGGAGGTCGTTTGTGACTTTAAGGAGGGCAGTTTCGGTGCTGTGTTGTGTGCGGAATCCAGATTGAAATTGTTCGAAGAGGTCATTATTGTTAAGGTGGGATTTGATTTGTGAGGCGACGACACGTTCAAGGATTTTTGAGAGGAATGGGAGGTTGGAAATGGGCCGGAAATTGCTCATGATGTCAGGGTTGAGACCAGGTTTTTTAATGATGGGGGTGACTGCAGCCAGTTTGAGAGAAGGAGGGGCAGAGGCAGAGCTGAGGGAGGAGTTGACAATTTTGGAGACAAGCGGGGAGATGGTGGGGAAGCAGTGCTTAACAATGGCGGATGGGATGGGATCTAGCATGCAGGTGGAAGTTTTCATGGTTGAAATGATTTTAGACAGCTCAGCTGGGGAGACAGGTGCGAATTTGGAGAGGGGCAGGGTGATAAGATGGGTGGAGGGGGGTGAGGAGGGTGGGGGGTGTGGGGGGTGGTTAGAGAACTGTGGATGGTGTCAATTTTGGTTTGGAAAAATGAGAGGAAGGAATTGCATTTTTCAACGGTGAATGAGTTTGAAATATTGTCACTGGGATTAAGGAGTTTGTTTACGGTGGAAAAAAGAGCCTTTTGGTTATTAGAGCTGGTGTGAATGAGGTTGGAGTAGTAGGTAGAGCGGGCAGTATTGAGGGCGGCTTTGTACTGTCGGAGGTGGTCTGTGTAGGCTTGGCGATGAACTGTTAAACCGGTCTTTTTATGCAGTCTTTCGAGCTGACGCTTGTGGGATTTCATTTGGTGGAGTTCGGGGGTGTACCAGGGGGCTGAGTGTGTGAATGAGACAGATTTGGTTTTGATGGGGGCCAGTTGATCGAGACAGGAGGAGAGAGTGTTGTTGTAGTAGTTGACAAGCTCATTGGGGTCATCAGACAGCGGGGGAGGGAAGGTAGACAGAGTGCTGGAAAGAGAAGCTGAGAAATCTTGAGGGGAGATGGATCTGAGGTTTCTGAATGATATTATGCGTTTGTCCTTGGGGAGGGGGGTGGGGAGATGAATGTCCAAGATGATAGCCAAGTGGTCGGAGATGTGGAGATTGATGCTGGAGAGTTGTTGGATGGTGAGACCGGTGGAGCAGACTAAGTCCAAAGTGTGGCCATGATTGTGAGTGGGGAAGTTGACATGTTGAGTGAGATTGAGGCAGTCCAGTAGATCAAGAAATTCAGAGGCATGTTTGCAGTTGATGTTGTCAATGTGGTAGTTGAAGTCGCCGAGGAGAAGAACAGAAGGTGAGATGGCTGAGAGCTGTGTGACAAAATCAGAGAAATCAGAGAGGAAAGATGGATTGGGCTTGGGAGGGCGGTAAATAACAGCAGTGACCAGGGGAGCGGGGCCGGGGAGTTTAAAAGCAATGTGTTCAAACGACTGAAAGGAGGGAGTGGATATGATGGTGATTCTTAGGTCTCTCTTATGGACTGAGGCCACGCCGCCGCCTCTTCCAGTGAGACGGGGCTGGTCAATATACGTGTATCCGGAGGGGGTGGCTTGGTTGAGTGAAAAATAGTCCAGATGTTTGTGCCAGGTTTCCGTGATGCAGAGGAAGTCTAGGTTGTTGTCAGTAATGAATTCATTTAAGATGAGTGCTTTGTTGTTGAGTGAACGGGTGTTTAGCAGTGCCAGTTTGAGGAAATGCTGCTGTGTGATTGGCTGTGAGGAATGGGGGAGTTGGCGGAGGTTGGGATTGGACCGTTTGACGTGTTTTGTTGAGAGGTTACATTTGTTCACAGAGTTGGACCTGTTATAGGGACGGAGGGGTTTGACTGAGATGATAGACTGAATGGGGAGAGCAGCAGCAGGTGGGGACAGTGACAGAGCAGCAGCAGGAGGAGACAGTGACAGCTGGGGCCTGTAGGGGGAGCTGTGGCAGGAGGAGGTACCCAGAGATGACACCAGAGAGCAAGAAGGAGGTAATGGTGTGTGGGTAAACACTATCAGTCAGTCACGTGGGTAGCTTTGCACAGCGTGCTGTAAATTGGCAGCTAACATTTGGCTGCCCAGCTTATTGGGATGAAAACCATCGCTTTTTAAAAAGGACTGTCGGCCCCAGAATAAATTAAAATTATCAATGAAGCCCACATTGCGTGTCCTGCAGGCAGATAGGAGCCAGGTGTGGAGGGAAAGGATTCTGCTGAAGATTTCCACTCCGCAGCCGAGAGGAGAGAGCGGCCCGCTGATAAATACTGATTTTCCACAGGTGTTGAGATACTGAAAAAGTTTGTTGAACTCAGCTTTGGTGATTTCTGACTGTCGGCGGGGTGCATCCACACAACCAACATGGATTATGAATAATTCTGTGGACAGACGGTGGTAGTGAGTGTAGCAGGTTGGGGAGTTTTGCCAAGATAACAGAGACTGTGGCTCCCGGAGAACAGTGCGTTACCGCACTGAAGAAACGGATGTTTCTGGTGATGGAGTCACCAACTATCAGGGTGGTTGGAGGAAAAAGGGGGCGCGGAGATGCTGACAGTGGACTCACTGGGCTGGGAGATGAGAGTGGATTTTGAAGAAGACTTAACGGGCGACGGTGAGGTGGAAAGTGCATGGAGCATGGAGTGGAGCTGGGCAGGAACTTGGGCTTGGCCCCCTGCTGTATCCAGGTGTTGGTGTTCGGAGAATGGACAACAGCGGCCGGACCGGGAGCGGTGACATCAGATGCCGGGGGAGAGGCGGCATCAGCGACATGACAGGTGGCAGGTGGAGACTCAGATTGTGCAGGACCGAAGATGATGGTATCCATTTGCAGCTCAGCTTCATGGATCTGATGTAGTGAGGATATACTTTGTTCCAGTTCAGTGATCCTGTCGGTGAGGCGGGTGCAGCTGACACAGCCGGGTGGAGAGGTGAGTGGAGCCATGGGTTGAATGTAGTAACTGAGGACAGAGAGAAAAGGGGAGGCCAGTACAAGTACTAAAAGTGCTTAGTTCAGGCTTGATGATGTGGGTAGCAGGTAGGGGGTAGAGGCAGCTAGCAGGGAGGGCACGGGCACTTACACGCAGGGGCTCCAACTGGAGCCCACAGCGACGAAACTGCTCAGCAGAAGTGACTCACAGAAAGCACAGCACAGGTCACCGATGGATTTCCAAATTGGATTTTTAAAGACTTAGATTGAAATCTTAAATAAACCTGATCTGGACATTAGTACATGACAGCCAAAACTGTTGCCTCGCTTATTAATCATATGGGCTTGGATGTGTATTGTGTTCAGTGGCATCTAGCTGTGAGGTTGCAGATAGGTTCCAACAGATTACCCCTCCTCTCACCTCTCCCTTCCCTAATGTGTAGGAGAACTTGAACTTCAGGTGATGCCTCTTTAGTGTGAAAACACAAAAGGCCCTCTCTAATGTCAGTGTTTGGTTTGTCCGTTTCGGGCTACTGCAGAGAACATGTTGGTGCAACAGGTAGGTAGGCCTTGGCAATGTCCCAACCCATATTAAACATCTTATTCCCTGGGTGGTGTACTTAGGGCTGGGGTATATAACAACTATGCATGAAATACTGATACATTTTCAAGCATGATATAGATTTAGAAAGTACTGTTTATATCAATATAGGGGAAGCTGCCTTACATAAGGCATGCCAGTCTGCATCTCTTTCTCACACTTGCCAGCAACACAGAGAGAGACACAGTGCTTGTACTGTGCACAGTACTCTATATTTTGCAGGTGCTATGCTAAATCAGTCTGTGAGATGAATGAAATTACTGCAGTAGCACACGTGTTATCCAGGGCTGCGCTGCTGTTTGTTTGCTAGTTTGTGTGTGAGGTGGATCATAGCGCGTCACTGTTCTTCTTGGTATTTGTAGTCTATTATGTGACCTTGAGACAGCTCCTGGGTGCAGGCGACAGATGGGTTTAAAAAAATGCAGCGACAACACAGACATTTCATATACAAGACTCAGGCTATTTAACACAGACAAAGTGTCTCTCGTTCCTTCCTCTCCCTCGGCCTCTCTGGTGATGCTATGTGCATGTAACATTAATGTGGTAAATGGACTGCACTTGTGTAGCGCCTTTCTAGTCTTCTTGACCACTCAAAGCGCTTTTATGCTACTGAGTCACATTCACTCATTCACACACATTCACACACTGGTGGCCCAGGCTACAATACAAGGTGCCACCTACTGCTCAGTAACCATTCAAACACTCTAACACATCAATTGAACAGCCATCAGGGCAATTTGGGGGTTCAGTATCTTGCCCAAGGATACTTTGACACGCAGGCGGGAATTAAACCGCTGATCTTCCGATTGGTGGACGACCCGCTCTACCTTGGTGCCACAGCCTTAATGAAAATATTGCAA
Source organism: Epinephelus moara (assembly GCF_006386435.1). NCBI lineage: Eukaryota > Metazoa > Chordata > Actinopteri > Perciformes > Serranidae > Epinephelus > Epinephelus moara. Next base: position 44,780,376 of record NC_065507.1, on the reverse strand, counting down.
TCATAGATTTTTAATTGTTCCAAATAGGGATGCACCGAAATGAAAATTTGTGGCCGAAGCTGAATAATATTAAACGCTTGGCCGAATACCGAGTACCGAATACCGAATATTGTTGTTTAGTTTTTCATTAGTTTTTGCAGGTGAACCCCCTCCAGATTAGTGTTGTCAGGGTACCAATATTGGGACCCACTGTACGATACCAATGAAAATATCATGGTTCTGAGTAGTATCACGATACCACAGGGAAAATGAGGCAGATGTGCCTTTTGTCATTTATAAAAAGATAAATCACTTTTCAATGATACATCAATACATGTATGATACATACATACATCAATGATATTTCAATGGAATAAATTACTTATTGACTTATTCATACTTCAAAAACAGCATCAATAAGTGATTAACATAGGGGGGATCAAAATAAAATAAATAGATAAAATAAGAATCAACCAGCCACCCTCCTCCCCTGACAAGTCCCTTCATAAGTAAAGAACAGTCCCTAAAGTGCGGTGAGGTTTGTGGGCCGTGAACGGCTCGTTTCTCCTCTGACACATCACGTACAGTCTGTGTTCGGCTGGCTTGGTCGTTCAGGTACTTGTGGGCAGTCCACACGCCAAGAAGAGGATATTATTGGAGCCGACTTGTCCGTTGCCGGTAAGCCGATGGCCGCCGTATTTGACAGGAATACATTACTGTCTGTGTCTGTGACCCCCGTTCAACCCACAACCGGTGGGATTCGCCTTTCGTTTATGCTGGTGATTGAAATCTGTAGGCTGCTCGCACAGCGTGCTGAATGATTTAAGCCTATTTTGGTCGCTCAAAACTATTTTTAGTCGCAAATGTGAGTGCCGTGACAAGCGGATCGCCACACTGCCGACATTTCACTCTGCCCATCATGGCACGCTGTTTGATTGCGTTCTCAAAACACGCCACTATTATTCGGCCTTCCTTTTAACTTATTCCACCGAATACCGAATGTGTGTTTTTTTGCAATATTCGGCCGAATATATTCGGTTACCAAATATTCGGTGCATCCCTAGTTCCAAACTACAATGGATTTAGGCCTACTTGATCCTTTTAAACTCATGTTAGTTTTGTGGCCTGTACCGCATACCTTTAAAACTCTGTAGCTCCAGTGCTCTCTGTAAAAAGTTAATGTACAGCACTGCTATTTATTTGGTATAATTTTTCATTTACATGTGGTGCAGCTGTATATTTTCAAACAGGGAAAAAAATCCCTGCCTTTGCATTTTATTTTTATCGCAGTCTGTTTTTATAAATGTGCTTTGACTTGCAGCTTAACATGTAGCCCGTTTCATAGAGATATATCGTGTATCACCATTCAGCCTGAAAATACTGAGATATGAATTTTTTTAGCCATAGTGTAATCTATAAATACTTTTAATTAAACAGTTGCATGTTTGTATGTGTGGATTTAGAGAGGATGTTTTGCACATTTGGGTCCAGAAGTCGACACCAGGGTGATCTGTAGGTCTTGTTCCCATCTTTTTGAAGGGCTGGATATTGTTAGGTTGGATTTGGAAATTGTCTTGTGGATTTTGGATAGTACATCTACTGGGGATGTTGATCAAGTCTGATGTTACTGGGGGAACATCTTTACCTTGTGCACTGTAATATAGGTTGGTGGTTCTGGTAGTCCATGGTTCTGGGTTGTGGAATGATTTAACTGGTAGCACAGCTCTGAGAGCTGCCTCTGCACGGAGTAATGTTATAGTAGTTTTCCACAGCAGCACTGGAGTCCTCTGCTCTCTGGGATCCCGATGCTGAATCAGCATTCACATAATAAAGATTTGGATCATAATAGTGTGAATGATGACTCAGTATTCACACAAAAAACATATCTGCTTGTGCATCAGGCATACAGAGTTAGACTTGAGGCCATTTCTGTAGAGGCTACTGAATGACATTTGTTCTTCATAAAAGGGATATTTGAGAGCAATTGGAAGTGTAATTATTGAATAGATATGTGTGACTAGTTAGTGTTAATTATAAATGTTTGGTGATAGAGGTGATTTAAATAAACTGTATTTTTAAAGAGTTACCTGAATAATTGGTCTAAAGAGTAGAGATTTTTTTTTATTTATTTGTGTTGAAACATTGATATTTAAACTTTTTACACACTGATGATGAGTTAAGATGAAGAAGTTGAAAGGGAATAGTGTGAAAATTTGATTCAAATGCTGGACTCTGTATTTATGGTTATTGGTAAACTAAGGACAATGAGTTTTTGTGAATAGTATCTTTAAAAAAAAGGATAACTGTAGTTTTTATATGTAGGGTTATCTATGGTGATGTATTGGTCACATGACTGATCAATGTGTTGTGTATAAGGAAACTACAAACAGCCTCAAGGCACCTCCCTGATGATGGCAAGATGGCCAAAAATGTAGCGTAGTGTACTCATACAAATATTTTGATGGAATTCATATATGTATGAAAAATTAAAAAAACAAATTTTATACCAGTAAAGCCCTAGTTATCCGAATACCAACTGAATGGGCCGTTTAACCAACGGTTACAGGCCACCACTCCGAAATATCGCCATTCCGATGGTCCGCCGTCCCGAATTCTGGTCTCTGAGTCCTGACAGTAAGCTATGGCAAGCCTGTAGAAGCCGTATTTCCCGTGCATGTCAGCGATTTTCACCGGGGATGCACATGATTAATTCAGGCTGACATTACCTGTTTTTCAGCGAACTCCTCTGGTAATGTTATTAAAAAGCATGGCATATAGGTCCACAGTAACTTATTATTATTATTATTATTATTATTATTATTGGGTCTTATAAGAGTGGGCTACAATGAGTACCGGGCCATCAAATCACAGCATCCGCAGTGAGAGGACATGGAATTCTGTGCGCTTTTACGCATGCGGGTCTAGGCAATCACGGATATTTGATGTGGGAAAGATGTAGCTAGATGTATTACCTGTTTTTAAGTGGCACCAAGATACCTGGCTCGTCCGTCCATCCGTAGCACGAGTCATGTGCGCCACTTCACCACCGACCCGTGCGTAAAAGCGCAAACAATGCCTTGTCCTCTCACCGCGGATGCTGTGATTTGATGGCTCGGTACTCACTGTAGCCCACTGGCGAACGACCCCCTTAATGAATGCGGCGTTTTAATAGAACGGAGCACGTAGGCTACTGACCTGTTGCCAAAACCCGGTCTCACACCGTTTCTTGTCATAATCACAGTCAATCACAGTTAGTCAACAATTAGTATCACCCACTTCCCCCCTAAAAAAAAAAAACCCAAAACGTTTTTCGTGTACTAATTTTTCATAACCGTTTATGATCTCAACTTGTACACGTTGACTCACCTGAATAGGTGATTACAATGGAGCACATGGGAGAAGTTTGGTGGTAGGTCTTGCATAGTTTGACAAACTTTGACTTCCCTTTTTTTAAACCACAAGCGAAGGTCCTCTGCTGTGTGTGACCCACTGATGTGAACACAGTTTATGAGCTCACTGACTGCAGAGTCACCTCTCTACAGCTCACATACAAGTGGACTTCCTGCATTTGCATACACTGATCTGTAACTAGGGATGCACCGAATATTCGGTAACCGAATATATTCGGCCGAATATTGCAAAAAAACACACATTCGGTATTCGGTGGAATAAGTGAAAAGCAAGGCCGAATAATAGCGGCGTGTTTTGATGACGCAATCAAACAGCATGCAGTGACGGACAGAGTAAAATGTCGGCAGTGTGGCGATATTTCAAAGTGTTGGAGAGTGATAGAAGAAAAACGGTTTGCAAAGAATGGAATACTGAACTATCTAGAGTAGTGTTGCAGGGTATACTGGTACCAATGGTAGACCGCGGTACTAAAACACCATCGTACATATTGATCTCCGGTAATGTTGGAGTACCGTAGTACTACGGTACCTCAGGTACCACTACTGTGGGATAAGTTCAAAGTCCAATCGCAATAACGGCGCGCTCGCCACCTGGCACTCAATATGCCGCTGCAGTGGTTTGTATCCAGTGACATGTCAGGTATTAGCTGAGCTATTGAGTATCATTAAGCAGTGCAAGTTATTATTTATTTCTTTTTACTAGGGGTGCACGATAACTATCGGGCCGATAATTATCGGGCCGATAACAGGAATTATTACGTCATTCCGATTAATCCGATATCATGGCGAATAGCCCCGATAACATATATAATTTTGTCAGCACGGCAGTGCCCTGCTCCCACTATGAGACCTGAATGGCCTGCAGTGAATGCTGCGTTCAAGTGACGTCGGCATAATCAGAAAAACTCTTTCTGACTGGGAAAATTCAAGAATACCCCCTCATGTCGGAAAACAACTC
>NC_065507.1:44750551-44775030 GCF_006386435.1 Epinephelus moara | reverse complement strand
AGTAATGCACCTTATTTAAATTGATGTTCATTTGAGATATCAAATAGTTTTTTTGTTTGATATCTTTTCGAAAATGTTTGAGATGCTTGCCAATAGTTTTTCATTGGAAAAAATAAATATCTCTTCATTTAAAGAGTCAAAACTGTTTTGGTTTTGTTCATAGTATTGATGCCATGATCTTAGGTATATACTGTATGTGTGTGTGTATTATCGGTTATCAGTTATCGGTATCGGCCTTTAGGAGCTGAAAGTTATCGGTATCGGTTTAAAAGAAAAGTTATCGTGCATCCCTACTTTTTACTTGTAGGCTAGATTTGTTTATATATACTACAGTGATTTGTTTTCCACAGAGCTCTACGGTGCAAGCATTTTACTCGCATTTGCGACTAAAAATAGTTTTGTGCGAGCAAAAGAAATCATTCAGGAGTACGCTGTGCGAGTACAGATTTCAACCAGCAGCAGAAACGAAAGGCGAATCCTGCCAGTTGTGGGTTGAACGGGGGTCACAGACACAGACAGGAATGTATTCCTGTCAAATACAGCAGCCACAGTGCTCTGCGGTGCAAGATAACAACTTACCGGCGACCGAGAAGCCCGGGTCCAGGTCCAATAATTTCCTCTTCCTGGTGTCATGACTGCCTAAAAGTACCTGAACAGCCAAGCCGTGGTGGCACACAGGTATGTGACGTGTCAGAGGAGAAACGAGCCGTTCACATTTCTCTCTTTGTGGCAGGTAACGGTCCACAAACCTCACCACACTTAAGGGACTGTTCTTAATTTGTCAGGGGAGGAGGGGGGCTGGTTGATATTTGGTTGATTTTTTTATTTTGTTTATTATATTTCGATCCCCGCTATGTTAATCACTTATTGATGCCGTTTTGAAGTATGAATAAGTCAATAAGTAATTTATTCCATTGAAATATCATTGATGTATTATAGAAAAGTGATTATCTTTTTATAAATGACAAAAGACACAGCTGCCTCATTTTCGCTGTGGATTCGTGATATTAATCAGAACCGTGATAGTTTCACTGGTATCGTACCGTGGGTCCCAATTTTGGTACTGTGACAACACTAATCTGGAGGGGGTTCATCTGCAAAAACGAATGAAAAACTAAACAACGGCATTCGGTATTCGGCCAAGCGTTTAATTTTATTTGGCTTCGGCTTCGGCCACAAATTTTCATTTCGGTGCATCCCTATCTGTAACCTTCTCTTTTGTTGAACCTTGCAAAATGACAACACAGCCCCCTATCGTGGATTTCTATCTCGCTAGACATTTTTGAGGGCTGGTGCTCAAGCAACAAAAGCGCACTCCTCTCCTAATTATTAAAAAAAAGAAAAAAAAAGAAGTTACATACCACATATTTTACAATTTTACTTATTTTTCTTAAATATTTTACTGTTCACATACTGTTTGATTACTTGCTGCTGTAACCCTAGAATTTCTCAGTTTGGGATCAACAAAGTACTACCTACCTACCTACCTACCTACCGACCTACCTACCTTCTTAAAGAATCCCAGAGAACAGACACTTGCAGGCAGCTGCAGCTCAGCAGTCATCCTCTCCTCGCTTCCTTTGCACACAGTGGGTCTCATTCATGAAACGTGAGCAGAAGGAATTTGTGTGTAAACTGTTCGTAGACGGAAATTTACGTGCATGTCCGCATTCATCAATATTTTAGTAGCTCCGATCTTTTCGTAGCTACTAACAAAATCTACTCCTGCTCCTGACCACTCGTAGTGCTTGTGAAAATTTAGTAAAGCACATAAATATTGCCTGTCACTATTGGAAATTACAATTTTAATTCGTATTGCGCTCTGTTATGTACACATTACACAGATGCCTTTGAAACACGTAATCTAAACATGACAAAATATTAAAAATATAACACATTTAGTTAAATTAGTTGGCAATTAGCAGGTTTAAGATCCAGATTAGGTTCATGATTGTGAATTATCTATGTAAATCGACTCAATAGATTACACGTTCTTTCTACATGTTGAATGATGATAATAAAAATATCCGTAAGGACAGCCGGATCACAGCCTCTTCGGCCTCGGTGCCTGGGTTCAGCAGGGGCAGCAGGAGCAGCAGGTGGTGGAGCCACGAAGGAGCACGCGCCAGCTCAAAGAATTATTTCAGACAACACGTTTTTTTTTTTTTTTGTTTTTTGTGGCTTTTTGATCATTTGAATGAATAAATCTGTTTGAAAAATGTTTAATTTACATTGTATTAAACAGAGCTTTAGGCTATTAAGATTAAAATAATTTGATGCATACAAAACTGCTGTAGGCTATATGTTATCCGTATCATTTGTTAAAATAAATGTTAAATAGCTCTACATTCCGACAGCCATCACTGATTTAGAGTTTATCCATTACGCACAAAACATCTCTGGTTTCCCGTTCCCACTTCATTCAAAACCCCATAAATGAATCTTCTGTTTGTTTGGTGACCACTGTATTTTTTGTGTGTGTGCTTATGCGTTTCTTTGCCTCCAGTTTCATATCAAACCATTTACGCTTCACCTCTGACATGGTTCTTTGTAATACGGAGACAACATTAACAGCATCTGTTACCTCCCTCCAGGCCTTCGCTTTGCCTGTCCCTGTCACACCACTACTAACTGAAGAAAATAAAATGTTTTTTTCTTAAGTCCACTTCACCCAAAATTATTTTGATCTCCGCTTCGGAAAAAATTCTTTTTTCTTTCTCTCTCTTTCTTTGTTTGCGCCATGACTGACAGGTCGATTGGATGCACCTACACCTCCTTATATGGTGGTCATTGGCTATTCATAGCGGGGATTTATGCTAATTGCTGATTACCAGGAGTGCGCTGTCACTTTACGATGGATTGGCATTCATGATCATACACACGTGTTTACAATCAAATCTGAGTTTCCCGCAGCGTTCCTGAATCTGGAGTAGGTTTTTAGTAGAGTAGGCTTTTATGTGCAAACCTACACACAGATTTACTCACTTTTCATGAATGAGACCCAGTGTGTTGGTGCAGTACTAAAGTGCATTTCTTTCTTTTCTTTTTTTTTTTTTTCAGTTTTTCTTTAAATTAGTTATCAGAGCTGTGGTGTGGGAGACATAGTTTAGTTTAGTTTATTAAGATCCCCATTAGCTTTTGCAAAGCAGCCGCTATTCTTCCTGGGGTCTTTTCATCTTCATGAGTGACAATACATATACAAGACATACTTAATACATACCAATACACAAATACACATACATAGAACACACACGACATGAGACGAACACTGAACATCCGAATTACAAGCTCCCACATTGAATCATCACAAAACATTTACTGTATATCCTGTCACACAATATGCCATGACCCAAACATGGAGAACAGGTATAAATGACCTGTGGTTTCTAATGGTTGAAATTTTGAGTTAAATAATAATCTCTCAGTTTTATTTTAAAAGTTACCATGTTCTTCTGTTCAGGGTTCAACGCTAAGGTTTTTTTTTCACTTGCCCGGTCGGGCAAGTTGGTCAGAGATCTACTTGCCCGAAGTCAGTTTTTACTTGCCCTAAAAAAATTGTTTAATTTAAGCGGCTATCAATTAACAAAGACTGCAGTTATTTTTATGTTATGTAACCTTTATTCACACTGTATTTATTAATTAAAACAACATATGTTATGTATTGTAGCTTAATTCCTACACAAATATGACAGTGTCAGGGCTTAAAGTGAAAAGTTTGTCAATCATTCTCCGTCTATAATTTTGCACCCTACTTGAGCCATGCCCACCTCTATTTATTTTTCACCCCTCTCTCCAGTTCTGCTGTATTAACACCGGGTTTAATATATTTTGTTTCCATCTCTCTGCCCTGCTCTACTCTACTTCAATGCTACTTAGCTCTCTCTCTACTCTACCAGTAGACTACCACATCCACCTGTTGCACAAAACGCACACAGCAGTCTTTCCCCTAGGATGGAGTTGTAGCAGCGGTGAAGGTGAAGCACACGCATGAAAAATAATTTTCACATGCGTGAAACTTATTTGTGTGCTTGCAAAGCACAGCCTGCTGGGATGTGTCTATGTATCTACTGGCACCAGAAGGGCTCTTTAGGACTAAGTACATACAGTACATGTGTGCACAGTATGAGCAGGTGAAATGTCTCTCTAGCTTACATAAGAGGTGTCTCAAGATTTAGGAAAATACAATTTTGGGGGCTGGGGGTCAGGTTTGGTCAGGAAAATGCGGCCCGAGCCGCTCTAGCGTGCTCACCTGTGTGTGTGGCGGAACTCCGCTGTGCGCGATGCAGAGAGCAGAGGAGAATTGTTAACGCGTGACCATGTAGAGACAGAAATGACACGATGACATAACACCATAAATAGTATATTGTGAAGCGTCCGTCGTGCAAAATAATATCAATGGGGGCTGTCGGCAGGACATTGTTACGTGTGCCTGTGACTTCAGGCAGAGAGACCGCTGCATCAGAGCCGAAGGAGCACGTTTTAAAATACATTTATTTTATCAATTAGTTATTAACTTTTACTATTTTTAGCAACTTGCCCGATCGGGCAAGTGAGTTGTTAGTTTACATGCCCGACCTTGAGTTTTACTTGCCCCGGGCAATCGGGCAATCCTTATTGTTGAGCCCTGCTGTTGTATAACATAATTAGGAAGGGCATTCCACTCCTTCATAGCTCTGTATATTACTGTATGTTGAGAAAATGTTCTGGGTAAGGTAAAATAACCTCCCCTAGCATGACGAGTTGAGTGATTATGTGTCTCTGAACTAAAAGATAATTTTCTACAAAAAATATTTGGCATCTTTGTTGTGATAACATTTCTAATAAATACCATCAACAAATATAACAATCTGTTCTTAACATCCAACCAACAGAGACTGCCATGCATTTTACAAATGTTTGTCCTCATTCCACAGAAAAGTATTACATGTGCTGCTTTATTTTGTATAAGCTGTAGTTTTCTGATGTTGGCTAGTGAGGTATTGGACCAAACAACTGTACAGTAATCCATGTGTGACAAAACCAAAGCTTGGATTACCAGTTTAGTGGTTTGTGTTGTTAAATATTTAGAGCATCCCCTAATCATAGAAAGAATATTTCCAATTTTAGTTATTATTCTCTTAATATGTATATTCCATGTGTTATCTATGATAATCCCTAGTAATTTAACTTCATTCACTTGTTTGATGGATTGATTATTAATTGTAACATCAAGCTTTGGATTTGAACTCAATGAATTTTTTGATCCAATAACCATACTGGTTGTTTTTTGTACATTCAAAAAAGTTTATTACAGCTAACCCACTCTGAAACCAACTTCATTTCTTCACTTAAATTTTCATTTAATTCATCAATAGTTCTTCCAGCTAAATAAATTGTTGTATCATCAGCATGTGAGCTGTATTTAATGCCAATCATTGGTGAAAATAGAATACAAAAGAGGTCCAAGGCAACTTCCTTGAGGTACTCCATGTTTGACCAGTTTTAAATCTGACTCACTGCTGAAAAATCAAGAAAAACAGCTCCGATCATTTTCTTTTGCTCGAGATCATTACACCAATCGTCAAACATTAGGGTCAAAGCTGTTGCCGTGGAGTATTTTTCCCTATAAGCATGCTGAAAATCTGTAAATAAGTTATTATAAGAAAAATATGACTGAATTTGCTCATACACGACTCTTTCCATTATTTTACTTAGAATTGACAGTAAACTTCTAGGTCGACTATTTGACTCAGAAAACTGCAACTTTTTGTTTTTTGGTATTGGTATAACTTTTGCAATTTTCCATCCCTGTGGCCATATATTTTTAGTCAGACATAGATTAATTATATGTGTAATCACTGGGGCCACAATAGCAACAACAGGTTTTAATAGCCTTCCATCAAGAAAATCAACCCCAGGTGACTTATTCTTGCAAGTCATTAACATTAACTCAACTTTTGATACCGTAACATTCTTGAAATCAAAATTACATTCTCTACCCTCCATAATTTCATTTATTAATGTAACTGCAAGATCAGTGTTGTTATGCTGTACAGTATTTTTCAGCTTATCAATTTTATTTATAAAATAATTATTCAAATGATTAGCAATATCCTAGGTTTAGTTAAAAACTCCTCCCCAGTTTCTAAGTAAGATGGTGAAGACTTGGTATTGCCCTTAACTAAATGATTTAACATGCTCCATAATCTTTTACTATCCTGTTTAATTTCCTGAACTATGTTGCCATAATATTCTTTTTTCTTTCTCCTATTTAATTTTGTAACAAAAGTCCTTCATTTACAATAAACTTGCCAATCTGATTTAATACCAGATGATAAGGCAATCTGTTTTGCCTGATCTCTTTCAATCATATGTTTTTTAATTTCTCTGTCCAACCATGGTGAATTAATAGTTCTCACTGTGGATTTTTTCATAGGTGTATGATGATCTATGACACTTGTTAATGTGTTATCAAAAACCTTAAAGGCAGCTTCAGGATCTTCAAGCCACAAGATATTTGACAACATTTCTCCTCATCAAATGTTTTAAAAGACCTCTTTTTAATTATTCTAGAACCCTCCTTTGGCACCTTTGTTTTCCTGACTGTTGCAATTTGGAGGGTGGCAGTGGCTCAGTCCATAGGGACTTGGGTTGGGAACCGGAGGGTCGCCTCTTCGAGTCCCCATCCGGACCAAAATATGGAGCGTGGACTGGTGGCTGGAGAGGTGCCAGTTCACCTCCTGGGCACTGCCAGGGTGCCCTTGAGCAAGGCACCGAACCCCCCAACCGCTCGGGGCGCCTCACCAAGGGCAGCCCCCTCACTCTGACATCTCTCCACTTTGTGCACGTATGGGTCCTGTTTGTGCATGTGTGTGTCTTTCGGACCTGTGTGTAATTGACAAGCAAGAGTGAAAACATTGAATTTCCCCTCAGGGGGATTAATAAAGTAAATAAACTAAACTAAACTTAAATTATGATCACTACATTCTGTAGGAGTAGATATAGCTTTAGAGCAAATCTCAGGTGTATTTAAATAGAGATGATCAATACAAGTTGCTACTCTTCTGCCATCCTTATTAAAACTGATTCTTGTTGGTTTATCTATTGCTTGAGACAGCCCTGAAGCTGTACATACATCTGTTAATTTCCTTCTCATTGGACAGGACAAAGACTTCCAGTCTACATTCATATCTGCCATAAAATATAATTCAAAATTGGTACTACAAGCAGAGTCCAACATTTCACATATTTTGTCTAGATATTCAGAATTAGCACTGGGGGGTCTGTAACCACATCCTATGAGTATAGGTTTAAGATGCTTTAAATGTACTTGCAACCAGAGAGCTTCAATATCGGATTGCATTAAATCATGCCTTATTCTTACAGGTAGGTGGCGCAGCACATAAATGCAAACCCCACCTCCATAAGCATTTCTGTCTTTCTTATAAATATTAAACCCTTCTATCATCAAGGATGTGTCCTCAAAAGTAGCATCTAAATGTGTTTCAGACAAAGCTAAAATATGAAAATTATTAGACACGAGTATATCCTCCTCTTCATTTAATTTATTTTTAATACTACATATATTTATATGGGCCATTTTTAGGCCTTTCTTTGGTAGTTTATGTGACATCAAACAGAGTGTACATTCTATTCAGTCTCATTTGGATTGATTCAAGTTCGGAGCAACATAAAATACATTTAACATAGTAACAGATACCCACAAACATTAAAAAAAAAAAATATATATATATATATATATATATATATATATATATGAACACTTTGTATTGTCACAGAGATTATACCACTGGTCTATCCGTGAGAATCAGCCAACCTCCAATACTGTACTTGAACCAAAACATAATTCATGAAAAAGCATGTGTAACCACAAACAATGAAAACTTCTAGTGTGATACGCCACATCATAACTCATCTGTCAGTGCCCCCCCCCCTGTTCTGCTGTCAAAGCGTAAACTATGTTTTGGTAAAGGGATATGTCCTCACTCAAAGCCTCTCATTGTTAGTACATCACTTCATAATGGGCTTCATATTATTTAAGCTTTGATTGTCTTAATTGCATGGCTGCTTTATTCGATGTTTGTAGATATTACAAGTGTGAATGATGTGTCAACCTTTTATACTGTCTGTGTAACACATGAAATGGAAATGAGAAAATGCTGTAATTTGACTCACTGGTGACCACTGATGGTAAAATTGTCTGAGCTGACAGCCTCGTTGCTCATCCACACATGTTCCTGTTGTCAGCGCTGTAGTGAATAAATGGACCTCTGCTAACTTGTTGATTATGTTGCAGACAATGTGAACATGAGGTGATTATGAAGTTGTCCATTTTTTCACATTGCCCTGTGTGTTTTATTACTTTTAGGTGATCTACACCTCATTTGGAGGCTCATCTAAAGGGCTGCACTTCAATAATCTGATTGTGGGTCTGGTTCTTCTGACCAGAGGACGGGATGAGGAGAAGGCCAAGTGTAAGTTGTTTGGAATGAGTTAACAGGAAGTGTGTGTTGCTTTTCTGTGTGTAGAGTTTTGTTGTCTTAATATTAGTGCAAGTGAACGTTCTTTCTTTCTTTCTTTCTTTCTTTCTTTCTTTCTTTCTTTCTCTTGTTAAGCTTAATTAATGCTGTTTTTCAAAGGGCTTCCACACACTTGAACCACTGTTTTTGACACGGCTGTCTGAGCTGAAGTAGAGCCATCTAATTCATTTTTGCTCTGTTCACTGGAAGCAGACCGCAGAATTTACAAGTGTCTTTAGTTCCATGTGACGCATATGGAAATGGACAAATTATCCATTTTTCGTCCGTCCGTCCCATCTTTGTGAACATGCAATCTCAAGAACGCCTCAAGGGAATTTCTTCAAATTTGGCACAAATTTTTACTTGGACTCAAAGATAAACTGCTAAGATTTTGGTGGTCAAATGTCAAGGTCACTGTGACCTTGTCTGTCTCGTTCTTGTGAATGTGATATCTGAAGAACATCTCAATAGGGCTGTAGTCTCCTGGTCGACTAGTCGATTATTTGGTCGCTATGCTCTCAGCGGAAATCTCCGCTCGTCGCTAGGCTAATGTATAACGTTACCATGTAAAATGCCATAGGCTGGTGCTAATAACATTAGCATGTTGTATTTGTTTGGAAAACGTGTTTAATATATGACAGTAGGGCTGCACGATTCTGGAAAAAATGAGAATCACGCTTATAATTGATCACGATTCTCTCACGATTTATTGTGCTTATTTCCTGATACAAAAGGAAAAGTAACAAAAATTATACATAAATAATAATAAAAAAATCATTAAATAACAAAACCTATGACTGTACCTGATACAAGAGACACAATGCACATAAACTCTGGTCAGCAGAGAGGGAACACTCCTCCACTTTGGCCTTTGATTAATACAAATTTATTGGGGCATCATGGCCAAAATGTGGGGCACCAAGGCCAAAACCAATGGTGCAATAACAATATGTGCTAATTACATTGAATGAAGACAAAACAATATATGTGTTGAGAAACAGTACTGAGTTTATTAAAACTGTAAACTGAACATTTGACTTTTCCACAAAATGCTGTGTGATAAATGTTATTAAAATTAAATTAAAATGTGAACAATTCATAATATTCATTGTTATTGTTATGATAAAATAAAGTATAAATGGACTAAGCAAGATCAAAATTAAACGTTTCAACACCATGCATTTGACAGGAGTATTCACCTAACATAGCCTACATGTCTTTAATTATATAATTATTTATATGTCCCTATGTATATTTTTGCATAAATCCCCAATATTTTATTTGCCTTTAAAAAATTCTCTTCGTTTATTTAATTTGGCAGTGTTTATTGTATTATATGTATTAATTCTCTACAGGATCTTGTATGTTCTTTAATGTGTGTTCAATTTATTAAAAGAAAAAAAACAAAACAAAAAAAAACGTTTTGGTGAACCCTGCAGCAAAGTGAACCCAATTCCTCAGAGAGGATCTTTGCCTCCCAGTTTGTTCCTGGCGACAGAGCAGAGTGATCCGTCTTTCTTCTCAGAGGATCTTCGTCCCATGAGAGCAGGCACTCAGCTGCTCTCCATGTACGCATTTTAAACCACTTTCGCTGGTGATTTGACAGTCACTAGAAGCACATTATGACCCTCTGTAAAAGTTTCTGTGTGGTACCTGTGTTGTACATGAGCTAACGTTAGCGGCTAAGGACTGAGAGGCTGTCCGGTATATGTGTGTGTGTGTCTGTCTGAGGAGTGTCAGTACGTTAACTTGTTAACCGTAGCCTTGCTGTTTGTCATGTTAATGTTATCGTCAGCAGCCCTGAATAGCTTGTAAAGCTTTAGCATAGTTAGTTAACACATTTGTTATCAGCCCATGTGTTTACTGCTACAGAAAATTAATAAATCTTTGGTTTATTTGCACAACGTCGCCTCTCTGCCGTCTTTTATCACGCTTGCTGATGCTTAGTTAACTTTACCAGCAGATCTGCATGAGGCACAAACTGAGGCTACAGCAGAGATATTGGATAAAGCAAGATACCCCACTCAGCTCACTTCCTGATTCAGTGACGTTAGCGCCACGCCCCCGTAGGAGACTTGCGGCCGCTCTGAATGTATTGTCGTCAATGAGGAAAATGAACGTGATCACAATTTATGGTAAATTCTTTCGCCCTATAGTCACTAAAGTAAATATTGGGTTCATTTTCCACAAGCCACACATCTTACCAACAGGGGTTGGGAGGGAGGGGCGGTTGAGGGAGAACAGGCTCTGATTGGAGGGAGAGCTAACCACGCCCACTTGGGAGACAGGAAGAGTAACCGTTTTCTTAACATTGGATAAGCCTACGGTGGGGTATCTCTGGCTACAGTTAGCAGTGTGTTTTCCCCTTATAGTCAGGTTCACTGTGTACAAAAATGTACTTTTGTGGGAATTTTTTGGGGATTTGTTGACCTATACATTTTTGGAATCTGCAGACCTTGGGGAATCCAAAAACCAATGTTGCCACTTGCACAGACACCTGTATGGCGGCCATTTTGGAATTTCAAAATGGCCGCCATAAAATACAGAATTTCAGCTACCTTGGCCTCTAAACAACCTAAAAACTCAATTAAACATGCCAATCATATGTTTTCTTGGTCAAGGAATCCAATGGTGACTTCAAAATTATGCTCAGAATCGTGCTGTGGTGCCCCCTAGGGGTGGGAAAGAAAATCGCTACACTTCTTACTGCCCCCTCAAGTCACATACATCACTGATTCTTGAGAGTTGGGACAAAGCATGTCCCACATAGAAAAGTGAAATTTATATCAAAAATCAAGCAATTCATAAACCCCATTAAATCAGGAAAAAGCATCGTCTGCGATATCCCTGAGGACCCCTTTCCATTCCTCTGCCTGTGGTGAATGCAAGAATACCACGCTCTTGTAAGTTAACCATTTTTTGATATTTTAGACAAACAATGTCAATATTCCTTAACAGCTGGACCAGTTCAACACCATCTCTCTGTTATTATACTTTTTAAAATACAATAGTGGATTGAATTATAGTATTTTATTCAGATTATTAAGACAGCTAGCTAATTTTGGCAGTTGCTAGCTAGTAACTGCCAAAATTAGCTAGCTGGTTGCTGAAATTAGCTAGCTAGCTGCAGTGTTTTTTCCTTGCGTCAACTCTGTCAGACCTGAACTCCATCAGGCTCTTCATCTGATGGAGGTGATCATATTAACACCATCTCTCCATTATGATAAAAAAATATAAAACCAAACTGAATTTAACTTTAGAGGTTATTGAGATGACTAGCAAAAAAAGTAGCTAGCTGCAGTGAACAATGCACGTCCTGAGGGAAAGCCTAGGCTACATATTTTATTACATTAGAAAACGAGTGTAATTTCAATTATCTTTCAGATAGGCCTACTAAGTTTTTTGTGTTTGAGGTGAACTGAAAACTAACTGAAACAATGGCCTACATTTATTTTGTATTATTTTATTTTTCAGATCGTTCACTCTTTGATGCATATGTGCTGCAGGAGAAGGAGAAAGGTCTGTTAACCATATGATGAACCTGATAGCTACAGTTTAGCTCGGTGTAATTATTACTAATATAAATATAACATAGTAATAATCCAAACCCAAGCATTTTCAGTGACTTTGATGATGCCTCTGATTTATGAATAATAAGGTGGTTGTTGTATTTTTAGAGCATAACTTATCATGGATGAAATCCCTGATGATGACGACAACTCGGCTGAAGATGTGGACTGGAAACTATGCATTTTCTGTCAGGGGTCTAATGCTAGTAAAACAGACTTGGTTCTGAATCCCAGGATTGATTCCTTACAAAAAGTACTTGATGTGGTGAATGAGCGAGCTCGAGTACTTGATGGAGAATATTTGAAAATTCAAAGCCGTCTCCAAGGATGCACTAAAGAAATCCTAGCAGAAAGGAAAGTCACATGGCATAGAGGCTGCTACTCTAATGCCACCCACCAAACAAAGCTGCAACGATCCAGAGACCGCTTTGAACATGCAATGTCCACTGGAATAAAACGTGGCTATAAAAGATCCAGTACAGAAATGGAAGCCAGTGAACCAGGACCCTCAATGCCCTTCACAAGATCTGCAACAAACCCACTACTCAACGACCTATGCTTCTTCTGTCAAACAGATAATAGTCAACCACTCTTTAAACTAAGAACTGAGAATACAGGAGAGGCACTCAGACAGGCTGTTGATATTTCCCAAGATCCAGTGTTGATGACAAGATTAAGCACTGCAATATCACCAAGTGATGCCCATGCAATAGGTGTGAGATATCATAGGCAGTGCTGGAGAAACCATGTGTTTCATGTCCTCAGAAACCATACCCACGATGAAGCCAAATGCACAACAGAAGACCTGCCCATGCAGATGTCATGTTTGATCGAGTTGATCAATATTGTTGACATTAAAACTCAAGACAAAGCATTTCTCCCCATGGATGATGTAGAAAGAACATACATTTCTATGCTTGGTGGCAGTGAGGAGGCACAGAAGCACAAACCAAAACTGACAAGGAAATGGCTAAGGGATCAGATTTGTCACAATTTACCAAGAGTGAAGTGTGTGAGACCAAACAGGAAAAGGCCATCCATTCTTTACTGCCCTGAAGCCTGTGAAGAGAGTATGGTCCACATGACTATGACACAGGACCATGCAAGTGAAATGGATCAGGACCATGCAAGTGAAATGGATGACATGAAGATGTTGCACAAGTCAGCTCAGTTAATACGCAGAAGTATTGTGAATTTCAATAAGAAGGAACAATCAGGCATGAACATATTGAGCAAGGTAGAAGATGTTCCAGTAGAGTTATACAGCCTTATACAGTGGATATTGGTAGGACCTGAAGTTGAGTTGCAAACAGAGACCAGGAGTAGGACAATGCAACAATCAGCCCTTACAATAAGCCAAAACATCATGTATGCTTTCAAAAGCAAAAGGCAGGTGCGACACCAACCGAAGGAGGTGACAGACAGGTTCCGGATACAGCATGCCAGAGAAAATCCGCAGGTTCTCGGGTTGGCACTTACCATCCATCATGACACCAGGAACAAGAAGCTGTTGGACCTCCTTCACTTACAGAGCTACTGTGTGCCATACAATCGGACACTGCTTCTGGAAACGGCTATAGCCAATGCTGTTGTGGAGAACTCAAAGCGCTTCAATGGCCTGTATGTACCTCACTTCCTTAAAAAAGGAAGCTTTGTGTTCTTTGCTGTCGACAACACTGACTTTGCCGAGGACACAGTGGATGGAAAAGGAACCACACATGGGACAATCACTGCAGTATATCAGAAGGCCAATGCTCAAGGGGAGGTCATTGCACCCAGTCTGGAACTTGAAGAGGCAAAGAATCTATCAGTTTCTCCGTACCACACACCCATCAAGCCTTGTAGCAAACCCAAACGCAGAGTGGTCCAGAGAGCACAAAGATTTGAGGTCAACACTACAGGAGTTGCCGAGTCTTATCAAATGACCACCAAAGGCTGGATCATCGCATCTGCCCTGTCTAGAGAAAATGGAGAGCAAAGCAAAATCCCTGGTTGGGCTGGATTCAAGTCACTTGTGTCATCCAGCCAATCTGTGACCCATGTTGGTGCTCTACCGCTACTGCCAGAAGTTGCACATGAGTGGTCTACAATGCTCACTGTGATTCTACAAGCATCCCAGTTGAGGAGTTTGGTTGTTGGTGAAGAACATCCAACAGTGATAACCTTCGACATGGCCTTATACGAAAAGGCAGTGCAGCTGTTGGACTCAAGGGATGATTTGAAAAGAACAGTTCTTCCCAGGCTGGGTGAGCTACACACTGTGATGGCAGCACTGCGGGCACTAGGTACATGCATTGAAAATTCAGGGATAGATGATGCATGGATTGAGGCTGGTGTGTATGGCCCTGCCACCACACGGCAGATCCTGAAGTGTGCTCACTACAAGAGAACTCTTCGTGCACACATCCACACATACATGTCTCTGTATGAACTTCTCCTGGAAAAATTCTTTTCAGAAAAGCCACACCTCAAATCCATCTGCTCCCAGCCTGTGAGTGATGTCCAGGAAGCCTGTGCAAGATTAGCTGTTGACAAAAGCACAAGTGGAGAATGCATTGCTAATGCAAATGACAGCCTACTCCAAATCCTTACAGACAAAGGTGTTATCGAACAGCTGAAAACATGGGAAACAGAAAAATGCTGTAATGCAATGTTTAAGTCACTTACAAATTACCTCCGCCATGTTGAAACCATCCTGCTCTTCATTGAAGCCTCAAGAAATGCTGATCTAGTTCTCCACCTGCAAGCAGGAGAGGCACTAAGTAAGCTCTTCTTTGCCCTAGATCGAATGAAATACAAACGCCTATGGCCACGGTACATTGCAGACATGCAGGATCTGAAGACCAGTCACCCAGACACCTGGCATGAACTTCAAGATGGGAATATATCCATCACAAAGTCCGAGATACCGTTTGTCTCAATTGGCGCAGACCATGCATGCGAGCAACTAAATCGGATGATGAAGATACACTCTGGTTTAATTGGTATTTCCAATAATGCCAACGCACGACAGAGGTTCTTTCTCGCCACACCAGAAATGTCACGCCTCTCAACAGAGTACAAAGAGCAATTTGGTATCAGGGCTGATAAACCACAAGCACACCATGAGGTACAAGCAAGTGCTATCCAAAAAGAACATGATGCTGTCAACAAGATCAAGTCTACAATACTGAGTCACGGAAATCCCTTTGATGCAGAAGGTGATCAGCTTTACAACTTCATGACACATGCATATGTTCCCCAAGAGAATGCCCTACAGATTTTGAATGTTGGCGACTATGGACAGAAATTGTATGAAGAATATGTTGCTGAGCGCATCAATGGAAATGTCAGTTTGTGGGCACCAATCAAGAGGCAGAACAATGCCATGTTCCTGTCAGGAAACAAAAAGCAGTCAGTAAAGATTCGAGACCAGTCAGTGGATCTAAGAGAAACAAAAGATCTATATGGTCGGTTTATGGTTCTCGCCAGATCGAACCGGGATATTGATATGAAAAATGCTGTAGGGAAATATGAATTTACAATAACTCCCAGAGCACTGTTTGCCCCAAATGGATCCGTCCTTCCGTGTACTGACAAGTCAAAGCTCATACATTGTCTGGAAAAAGTGAAAATAAATGAAGAAGTCCAACAGACACAAGCACAGATGTCTGCAGAACATGGTGATGGACCTGAAACATCTTTAACACCATCCAAGAGTCCGCAAATCGCTGTGGTGGATGGAATGGTTCTAGTCCAGCAGTTGGCAATGAAACAGGGGACAATCAGTACAGTCAAAGATCTGGGCCAGCACTTTAATGACAGACTCTTGATGCTGACAGCAGATTTTGATGAGGTTATTCTGGTCTTCGACACCTATAAAGCTGACTCACTGAAACAGAAAACAAGGGAGAAACGACAACAAGGCAAAGATCCCATTCAATACCAGATTGATGATAAAACCAACATCAAACATATACCAATGAGACGGTTCCTATCTCATGAACAGACCAAAGCTGATCTAACTGAGTACCTTGCACAAGCAGTCCTCAACCAGAATGCAAACTCTCAAAGGTTGTTCATCACATCGGCCTCAGGCAGCACAAGAAGCAATCGCAGCAAAATGTGTTTTGAAGAAAACAACCACGAGGAGGCTGACACACTAATGATATGCTTAGCAGCATCTGCAGCACAGCGCTGCCCCAAAGCACGGATGGTCATCTTCAGCCCAGATACAGATGTCTTAGTTCTGGCTGTTGCACACTACGAGAAGCTCTGTAGAAACAATATATATATGCAATATATATGGCATCGGGTACTGTGGAGATTGAGCCAATCTGGAAGGCACTGGGACACGAGAAGGCAGGAGCATTACCAGCATTCCATGCATTCACTGGAGCTGACAATGTTGGGAGATTCTCCAGAATCAGCAAAACTAGATGGTTTCAACTGTACATGAAGGCTGACAAGGACATCTTCTCCGCCCTGGTGAAACTCTCTGACGAAGGCGACGTGCAACAGGAAGTAAAAGATGCGCTGGAAAAGTTTGTGTGCTCAGTGTACTGCCCGAAAGGCACTGACATAAAAAACATTATAGACCTAAGGTGGCATCTCTTCTGCAAGCACCTGGCTGAAAGCAGCAAGCTGCCTCCCACAGTTTTTGAGTTTTCGGGTTTTGAGTTTTCTGTGCCTACCGAGTCCCGACTGTTGCCAGCCTATGGTGTAATAAATGTATATCACATTTATGTATGGATTATAGTTTTAATTTACCTTTGTCATTGTTTATNAGTACATTTTTGTACATAGTGAACCTGACTATAAGAGGGAAACACACTGCTAACTGTAGCCAGAGATACCCCACCGTAGGCTTATCCAATGTTAAGAAAACGGTTACTCTTCCTGTCTCCCAAGTGGGCGTGGTTAGCTCTCCCTCCAATCAGAGCCTGTTCTCCCTCAACCGCCCCTCCCTCCCAACCCCTGTTGGTAAGATGTGTGGCTTGTGGAAAATGAACCCAATATTTACTTTAGTGACTATAGGGCGAAAGAATTTACCATAAATTGTGATCACGTTCATTTTCATTTCGTCGTTGGGAGCGCTTGTTTTTATGCAGATGATGTCCCGACTCCCGGCACGGGCGGGGCCGGCAGAATCGCCGTCATTGAAAAATTAGATCGCATATGCATATGAATCAAGATCACGATTTTATTACGATTAATTGTGCAGTCCTGTTAGACAGTTGTTTTGTCGGTGAATGTTGTAAGTTGTAATGGAGCCAAATCATGTGCCGTTACCTTTGTTAAATGTTGCTGTTGTCCCAGGTTTTATATGAGAAGAGGAAATGATCGCTAGACGCTATGCCAATTTATACAATGTAAAATGCCATAGACTTGTGCTAATAACGTTAGCATGTTGTATTGGTGGGGGAAATGTGTCCAGATAAAGACAAGTGTTCTGTTCTGCGATTTATAGTGAAGCCAATTTGTGTACTTGTGTTTGAAATTGTCTCAATTAAGCCATATTTAATGTGTGTTTTGAATCAACTATATAAATAAAGTTTGATTTGAAATAAACTTTACAGCACTTAACACAGTCCTCCACCGCCGACTAGTGTTTTGGAGGTGTAACTGCAGAGTGACACAGACACACCACTGCAGAAGTAAAACTAACGTGCAGATTTTTTTTCTTCCCACGACTAATCAATTAGTTGAAGATTATGTGCGACTTTAGTCAACCAAGATTTTCTTTGGTTGACTACAGCCCTACACCTCAAATTTGGCACAAATGTTCACTTGGACTTATCAATGAACTGATTGGATTTTGGTGGTCAGAGGTCAAGATCAGTGTGACTTAGGCCTTATTTACACCCCAAGCGATGCGTTCATGTGGCGCTCGCAAACGTTCGCTGTTTACATGTGTTTTCATTTCGGCGAGCATGTTAACAGGTTAGAGCATTCACACCGCATCCGTCCTACACGCTGCTCGAGTCGTGCTGCTTTCGCGAGCAAGCTCGAAAATAGAAGAGACGAATCGCGAGCAAATGGTTCCTGTATTCAGCAAAACAACTTGTGTTTGCGTGTGTTGTGACCTCTCTTGGCCACCGTAGACACCGAGACGAATGGGCTTTTTGTGCTAAGGCTAGTAATACAAAGCAGACAAAGATTTTTGTGGTGCTAAATATTAATTCTCCACGCGTTGGAATAACCACTGGCGTGCAGACCTGTCCAACCTGGGCTTTGGGTCCAAACTCACTTCTTCTTTAGGGTTTATTGGAGATTTGCAAACACGGTGCACTACCGCCACCAACTGTTCAGGTGTGGTTTGTATTTTGACAGGACAGCAGCGGCTGCTGTGCGACGCGTCTGTTCGGTTTTGGTGTGAATACACGTGTGCTGCTGCTACGCTTGTGGACCGTTTCTTGACCGCATCGCTTATGGTGTAAATGAGGCCTTAGCATCTGTCTCATTCTTGTGAATGCGTTATGTCAAGAACACCTTAACAGAATTTCTTTAAATTTGACAAAATGTCCACTTGGACCGAAGAATAAACTAATTAGAATTTTGTGGTTGAAGGTCAGGGTCACTGTGAACTTCACACAAATGTCTATGAGGATGAAATAATTAAATGATGACTTTTTATAATCAAAAGGTCAAAGGTCATCTTAAATGTGACATCATAATTCACTGCATAAAACTTTTCTGGCCATTATTCAGTGTCATATCTCAGGAACAGAAGGGGAGACATTTAGTCAGATAATGAATTGGTGACATGACTCTTGGGTGTCCACCTTGAAACTGTGCTGGTTGTATAGATCTGTGTGTGCTGTCCGAGGGAAAATGTGTGTGAGGCATACATGTGTTTACAGACATGGATGTAAACTGTAAGAGAAACATGACTGGTGTGAGGTGGTATACAACCATGTGGCAGTAATTCAAGTTTTTTTAGTAGTGGCATGAGTAAGTCGGATTTCATGCAGGAAAACCCTCATCCTTCGCTAGAACTGCCAGTTACACCTGCAGATTTTAAATATTTTCTCCCTATACTTCACTTTGAAGTACATATATCCATCCATATACCCTGTCTCTATATTGAAGTTAAAAAAGTAAGATTATCCAGGAACTTCTCCTCCAAGGTTTAAGGTTTATTAATTGTCATTGCACAACACAGTGTTGCACAACTAAATGCACGTTGTAGTCTCTTTATGCTACACAAGAAAAACCAAACAATTTTTATGGTGGATAACAATGCCAGTTTGTAATGTTTTCAGTTAGTATGCTTTCTATTACTCCTCTGTAAAAATTGACGAGAACTTGGCATGGGAGGATGGCATGGAAATTTGAGTCTTATTAAGTTTCCTGAAGAAATGCAGCTGTTTCTGAGCTTGCTTAACCAGGGTGGAGAAGTGACATGGCCATGTCAGGTTCTCTGTGATGCTAAATCCCAATAACCTAAAACTGTTCACTTCCTCCACTTCAGCTCCACTGATGTAGTAATCATGGTGGCTGTGGCTCAGGAGGTAAAGAGGTTGTCTACCAGTCAATAGTGGTTTGATCCCTAGCCCCTGCTGTCTAGAACCCCAAATTGCTGGTATTTGAATGTGTGTGAATGATTATCTGAAGAGCAGGCATCTTGTATGGTAGCCTCAGCTACCGGTGTATGAATATGTATGTGAATTGTGTGACTGGTGCCTGTAGTGTAAAGGGTTTTGTGGTCACTAAGACTGTAAAAGCGCTCGTTGTGTAAATGCAGTCTATTTTGCATTTTTGCAGTTTCTTTTAAAAGATTTATTTTAATCATATCCTCACTTTTCCGTATTGTAAACATAAATGAGTCTCCTGGATAATTTTGTGATACTATAACTTTATGTTTTTAATTACTTCAGTTGTTTTTTTGTTTTGTTTGTTTGTTTGTTTTTTTAAGAAAAAAAAAGAAGTCTTTGATTCAAGCTTTTTAAATATAAATATTTTCTGGTTTCTTTATTTCTTTATTTCTTTATAACAGTAACTAAATATCTTTGGGTTGTGGCAGAGCCTTCCATACGCACCAGCTGCAGACCAAACAGCCAACTACTCATGCAAGTCCAGTCGGCTACTTTATTGTACTTGTATTGTATTCATTTTTAATAAAATAGGTTTGATTAACAGTATAGTAAAGTATCCAAAAGAGCACCTGAATGTGACTAGGATGTGACGATCCGTCGCTCTGGATCGATATATCGAGTAATGATCAATGATCCAATGTCATCAATTCAAAGTGAAAACATCGATCCATATTGTCATCTTTAGGATATGCTTTTATTTTGAAAGTTTGTGTCACTGTCAAACAGCCAGGCAGATGGCAAACAGCCAAGAGAAAGACAATGAGGATAACCCTATTTACTCTGGAATAAATCAGCAGTGTGGAAATATTTTCAATTTTGGAGAAAATAGGTCAATAGACAGAGCACATACAGAATGTAGGAACGTGTCCGAGCGTGCACCAGCGCGAGCCTTGCCTGAACCTCTTCTGTGAAGCCTTCTTCCGTACCTCCGGGCTCCGTACACCCGGGAGAGTTGAGCCTGATAGGAGGGGCCAAATTTGAATGTGTGTTTACAAACAGCAACTGGAAAATCCTCCAGACCCTACCTTTAAACCAATGTGGAGAAAGAAAAATGGTAATGTCACATGTAATTTGTTAAGCAATGAGAAGAGGGGAAAAAAGTCTGCTAGCCGCTAGGCTAATATGCAATGTAAACACGCTTAAGCTAATAATGGGTCACTAGAAAAAAACAATTGTTTTGTCCATGAACCTCGATTGGCTGACGCCTGTTCCTGGTTCCCAGTCGGCAATGCAGCTGACCCCTGTTCCTCGTTTCCAGTCTGTGATCCAGCCAACACCTGCTCGTCGTTTCCAGTGGGCAGTCTGGCAGACACCTGTTCCTGCTGTGCTACAGTGATCCACTGAGGATGAGCTTCAACTACTATTGGTTCCCAAGCTGCAGCCGAGCAGTCTTCAATGCCTGCCCAGCTGCAGCAGTCACTAGTTCCTGCCCAGCTGCAGCACTCCCAAGTCCCTGCTGAGCTGTAGCAGTTTCCTGGTTCCCTGCTTTCACTAGACTCCAGTTCTGCTCTCCAGCTGTTGGCCTCCTGCCTTTCTGTCCTGTCAACAGCCTCCTGCTTGGCTCTCCATGGGTCCAACCTGCAGCCGGATCATCAGCTGCCAACTGCCATTCCTAATCTTAAGTCCCTTGGTCATCCCCCAGTGGGGTCTCATCTTCATGATTGGGTTCCAGTGGGATCCCATCTCCATGATTGTGTTCCAGTAGGGTCTCGTCTCCATCCTCCAGAGGGGTGCAACTTCGTTGCCAAACTCTGTGCTATCCTGTGGCCCTGCCTATGTTGCTGACTTCATGAGGTGCTCTGCGCATCTGGTCGCCCTCCTGAGCTGCCTCTTTCTACTGCCCTGAGCCCGTATACCTGGGGTCTCATGCTCTTAGAGACTGTGTGGGATGAAACACACACATAGCCTAATTAGATATTTAGAATATATATAAATCAAAAATAGTCATTAGTTGCAGCCCTACTACAAAGCACAATCTATGTTTCACACGTGAAAAGTGCGCACAGCATAATTTTAAGGGCTGAGATTGGAAGTTTTGTGCCAAGATGCACCTTCTTGTGGCCTCCACCTCCTCTCTCCCCCTCTTATTTTTCTGATAGCTGTAGTTGAGTTTTGCAGGCAAGCTAACCCATCAGGAAGTTGACATTGCAGCTTCTACTGTCCTTACTGATGTGACATGCAAGAGTCCTGCCTTCCTGTGACAAAGCTGAAATCTTTTCTGACACTGTGTGTGTGTGTGTTTGTGTGTGTGTGTGTGTGTGTTTGTCACAGACCTCTTCAGCCTGTTTGCCAGTGATCTGGGTGGATATGCTGCTCGGGAAGATATAGAAGCAGTTCTGCAGGTCTTGGATGGAGAAGTTCCTGCTTCCGTCAAAAAGTGCTTCAGTGAGGTCAGCAAACACCACAGCCTGTCTGTCACCACATGAATACGCATATTAGCATTTACAGTCATTCTAGTCAAATGTCTTACACAGCACCCTCATCAATTGATTGATTTTATTAGACCATTTCATTTTATAAAAAAACACAACATTCCATTCCATTATCTCTCTGGCTCATGTTAAGTTTGTTTTCATTATTACAGAGGTGTTTGTCACATGCTCATAAAACAGCTATTGTTATAAGTTTCCCACATGGAGCCACCTCCACAGACATGATGCAATGTTTGGCAGTACAGTCAGTTATTGTGCTTGTTAATAGAGTACAAAAGCGCCTTTTGAAATCAAAATGGTGGTCACACCAGATACTGACTGGTTTTCTGATCCCCCCAGACCCCCCAATAAAGCAAAACTGAACATTTTAGAGTGGCCTTTTATTGTGGCCAGCCTAAGGCACACCTGGGAGAGGCGGAACTGCATCAATAACAAAAACCATAATGTCCTCAAATTAAGTTTCTTTTAACAGTTACACATCATTTGAGCATCATGCTCAAATCTACACATTAATCTACATATTGACAACACCTTGGACCCAGTGTCCAGAGAATTTTTAAACCTCTTAAACTGTTTGGATTTTAAACAACATATCACACAGCCGACCCACAGCAGAGGGCGCACCCTGGACCTGGTCATAACCTATGGCCTGTCCGTGAGTGTGTCCTCTGTTGTGGATCTGGCTGTGTCCGACCACTTTTGTGTGTTTTTTAATGGATCTGGCTGTGTCCGACCACTTTTGTGTGTTTTTTAACATCACCAGTTTTAACCAACAGGAGGTCCAGATTTTACAGAGCACACCTGCAGAGATTTTACCAGCACCCTGTGATTTTATTGTGGACAATTTTAACAACAAACTCAAGTCAACGCTGGACTCAGTGGCTCCACTTTTAATCAAAACAATTAGAACAAAACACCCCCGTGGAGAAATCAGGAAATCAAACAACTGAAAAGATACTGCAGGAGTACTGAGAGGAGATGGAGAAAATCAAAACTAACAGTCCACTACGAAATATTACATCAACATCTCAAAACCTACAATCACGCAGTCAAACAGGCAAGAATTTCCCACTTCAAAAAACTAATCTCTGACAATACAAACAATCCCAATTTCCTCTTCTCCACAATGATATTTTAACAAACAGTAATTTTAACAGATCGCCTAAGACAACAGCCAATGCCCTTTGTGAGGACTTTGCAGACCACTTCAGAAGTAAAATCAGTGACATCAGATCCAGTCTTTTATCTCAACAGATTTTAACTGTCGACACACCTGGATCATTGCTTTTACCTGAGGAAACACTGGAGAGTTTTGCCCTGGTTGATGCGAGGACACTTGGTCGAGTTTTCTCCCAAGTAAAGCCCACAACCTGCCTTTTAGACCCGATTCCCACACCGTTTTTTAAAACGTTTTATGGATTCTTTGAGGAACAGCTACTGTACATGGTGAATTGCTCTCTTCAGACGGGTGTCTTCCCGACCTCCTTGAAAACGGCGGTGGTGAAGCCCCAAGCAATTTAGACCCCAACATTTTTAATAATTATCGGCCTGTATCCAACTTACCATTTTTAAGCAGAATTTTAGAAAAACTGGTTTTTACCCAAGTAAATGATTTTTTAGATACAAATAACACTTTAGAGAAGTATCAGTCTGGTTTTAGGATGAACCACAGTACCGAGACAGCCCTTTAAAAGATTTTAAACGAAATCAGGTGCAATTTAGATAACCATAAACTCACAGTCTTGGTTTTACTGGATCTAACTGCCACCTTCGATACAGTCGACCATCACATTTTATTAAATAGACTGAGGCACCTGGTCGGCCTCTCTGGTACTGTTTTTAACTGGTTCATCTCTTACCTTACTGATCGACACTTCTTTGTAAGTATGGATACATGTTCCTCAGGAATGAGATAAAGTGTGGAGTCCCCCAGGGGTCAATTTTAGGTCCAACTCTTTTTCATCTCTACATGCTTCCCCTGGGGGACGTCATCAGGAGGCACGGCATTAGCTTTCATAGTTATGCTGATGATACGCAACTGTACATCGCCATGTCTCCTGATGATGCAGGGCCAATTGATGCCCTTTTTAACTGCATTTTAGACATGAAGTCATGGATGGCAGCGAATTTCCTGCAGCTCAACCAGGACAAAACAGAGGTTTTAGTCATTGGTCCTGAAGGCCAGAGAGAGAAACTTTTACCAAAACTACAGGATTTTAAACTAACACAATCTGTATGTATGTATGTATGTATGTCAATTTCAATTTTCAATTTTATTTATAAAGCCCAATATCACAAATCACAATTTGCCTCACAGGGCTTTGCAGCATACGACATCCCTCTGTCCTTATGACCCTCGCAGCGGATAAGGAAAAACTCCCC
>NC_065507.1:44750326-44750473 GCF_006386435.1 Epinephelus moara | reverse complement strand
TACGACATCCCTCTGTCCTTATGACCCTCGCAGCGGATAAGGAAAAACTCCCCAAAAAAAACCCTTTAACGGGGAAAAAAAACGGTAGAAACCTCAGGAAGAGCAACTGAGGAGGGATCCCTCTTCCAGGACGGACAGACGTGCAAT
>NC_065507.1:44746292-44748442 GCF_006386435.1 Epinephelus moara | reverse complement strand
TATGTATGTATATATATGTATATATGTGTGTGTATATATATATATATATATATATATATATATATATATATGTATGTATGTATATATATGTATATATGTGCATTTGGCAGGAGCAGGTTTTTTTAATGAGGATGGGATAGTTGATGAAACGATTAGTCAATTAATCCATTAGAGTATAAACTGTACATATATATGTGTATATACATATATATACATACATATGTATATACATATATACATATACACAGGAACATGTACGCTAGGTTCACAGTCAGATAGAGACTTACAGATGCAGATCATTATCTGCTTTGACAGACTAACAGCGTAATTGTCTGTTTGTGTGTTGTGGCAGGGTGACAAGGTGAATTATGAGCGCTTCAGGAACTGGCTCTTACAGAATAAGGAAGCCTTCACTTTATCCAGATGGCTTCTGTCTGGAGGAGTGTGTGTCACGCTCACAGATGACAGCGACACACCCACCTTCTACCAGACCCTGGCTGGTGTCACACACTGTAAGTTCCCAAAACACTCTGAATTATTGTGTTTGCATATATTTCATGTCCACATAGGCAAGTCTGTTTTCATGTAGATGTTCATACTCATGTTAATAATCTGTCCAGAGAAATATCATTTGGTAGCCATTTAGTGTCTTTTTTAAGTTGATACACTATACCATACACTGAAAAAAAGCCAGTCTTCTGATAATGGGAAGTTACTAATGAATGCTTGGTGTACCTGTACTATGATATTAAAAATAAAAATTGTGAGCCTATCCTTTAAAGTACAGTTGGTAATTTTTATGATAGTAACTTTTGTCATATTTGTTGAAACTGTATCCACACAGTTTTACATGAGACCCGTTTAAAATGCAAGGAGTAAAAACAAAATGTTACAGTATTTAAGATATGTAGCATTTTTTTCTTATATTGAAGCAACCCCAACAACAGTTGAGATGGAAATAATTTTATTAGGAATGATTTTCAAACCCCAAATATAAGGCATAAAACTGTTCACTGAATTCATGGTTTGGTTTCATTATGGTACAGTGGTGTCATAGTTCAGTATGTTTTTTATACAGCAGAAAAAAGTAGAATGTCAGAGAAATTTCCTTAATTTTTAAATGTTTTAATTATTTTTTTTACATCATAAAATACAATCTTTCTTGACTTTGAATAATGATGGAGCTATATCTAAGTGATCTATCCTCTGGGGTGTCTTCCTAGCAGCGTGGAAAACAAAAACAACTTCTTATAAAATATTAAATTTGTAATCATGAAAAAATACAAACAAAAGAAACAATTCATGTTTTCTTTAATTCTTTAAATGTTTGAAAATTTGTTTTTGTGTGTGATTTCTGTTTGAACACTTCATACATGAGAGAAAATACTTGTTGAAAACATGTGAAAAGACTGCGAACTGTGTAGTACTGTATTGTTCGAGTTAAACCTTGAGATGAGAGATGGATTTGATTTTTAAAAGAGAAGTAAGGTAGAAGGGTAGCTTTCCAAGCAATGCCTTATAAACAAAAAGGAGACAATGTTTTTCCCTTCTATTACTGAGTGAACACCACCCCACATTTTGATACAGCTCACAGTGGTGAGTTCTAAAATAATCCCCAGTAATAAAACTGAGAGAACTGTGGTAGGCTATAGTAAGTGATTGTAGTGTGGATTGAGCTTCATGGATATACAAAATATCACCATAATCTAAGACTGACATGATAGTTGATTGAATAATTGTCCTTCTATTCTCTAAAGAGAAACATGACCTCAATCTGTACAATGCACCCAATTTAATTCTCACTTTCTTTGTGAGCTCAACCACGTGTTTTAAATAAAAGCTTGTCATATAGCCAGATGCCAAGGTATTTGTAATCTGTCACATGTTCAATGCGGGTGCCATTAAGGGAACAGATGGAAAAGGCGTCAAGATCACACTTCCCTGACTTTGTGAACAACATGAATTTAGTTTTGGTTTCGTTTCAAATCAGTTTAAGATTTTTTTAAGGATTTCTGCACACAGTCAAATGCACACTGAAGGTTTCAATCAATCAATCAATCAATCAATCAATCAATCAATCAATCAATCAATTTTATTTATAAAGCCCAATATCACAAATCACAATTTGCCTCACAGGGCTTTACAGCATA
>NC_065507.1:44746045-44746194 GCF_006386435.1 Epinephelus moara | reverse complement strand
ATAAAGCCCAATATCACAAATCACAATTTGCCTCACAGGGCTTTACAGCATACGACATCCCTCTGTCCTTATGACCCTCGCAGCGGATAAGGAAAAACTCCCCCAAAAAAAACCTTTAACGGGGAAAAAAAAACGGTAGAAACCTCAGG
>NC_065507.1:44736382-44743270 GCF_006386435.1 Epinephelus moara | reverse complement strand
CCAGGTTCCTAGAAATGAGAGCAGCTCCATCCAAAGTGGGATGAATGCCGTCTCTCCTAATAAGACCAGGTTTTCCCCAGAAAGTTTGCCAATTATTAACGAAACCCACATTGTTTGCTGGACACCACCTGGACAGCCAGCGATTAAATGATGACATGACATGTCATCAGTGGTCAGATTTGGGAGAGGTCCAGAGAAAACTGCGGAGTCCGACATCATTTTTGCATATTCACACACCGAGGCAATATTAATTTTAGTGACCTCCGATTGGCTTAACCGGGTGTCATTGCAGCCAACGTGAATAACAGTCTTACTGAATCTACGTTTAGCTTTTGCCAGCAGTTTTAAATTTGATTCAGTGTCGCCCGCTCTGGCCCCAGGGATACATTTGACTATGGCCGCTGGTGTTGCTAACTTCACGTTCCTCAGAATAGAGCTGCCAATAACCAGAGTTTTATCCTCAGTGGGTGTGTCGCTGAGTGGGGAAAAGTGGTTGGAAACGTGAACAGGCTGGTGGTGAGCCGTGGGCTTCGGCTTGGAGCTGTGCCTTTGGCGAACAGTTACCCAACCTCCCGGCTCAACGGGTGTTACCGGAGGACCGCTAGCGGAGGCTATGCTATGTGGCTCCGTACCGGCTACAGGGGGCTGGCTAACTACCACAGCTACTGAATGGTTTTCCATGGTGCGGAGCCGTGCTTCTAATTCACTAAGCTCCAACGCAGCAAATAAGCTACACTTGTTACAGTTATCACTGTCGCTAAAGGAGGCAGAGGCATAGCTAAACATTTGGCACACCGAGCAAGAAAGAGCAGAGGGAGAAGCCATCGCTAACTGTAAAGCTAATGTAGCTACCAAGGCTAGTAACGTGCAAACAACAGCTAAGAGATTAGCAGGGAAGTCGTAAAAAGGAGGAGAGCTATAAGTGCTTAAACAGAACTAGTGTGGGTTAAGACTTGAAGTAGAAGTTAAAGCAACTGAAGTGAGAAAGCAGAAAGCAGGCTAGTAGAATTCACTAGAGCAGCACAGAGACGCTGTCACAGAAACACCGGAAATGACACAACTCGCTTACCGCAATACGGTCCTGGGCGAAAATAGCGGGTCCTTCCCTGCTATATGCAGGACTTAAATAAGCGGAACTGATCTTAAGTGGGCTCGGACCCAGAAGACATCAGTAACTGTTGGACTGGTCGCCAGTTGGGGCGTGGCCTGAATGGAAATGATTGGCGAGCGGAGGAGCATGTGAGTGCTGTAAACGGTAGGACAATTTTGCTGTTAGCATGCGAGAGCCAGCTCTGTTTGGTTGAAGGCTATCCCTCCTGTAGAACTGTCTCCACTCCCAAAATAAGTTAAAATTGTCAATGAAAGTCTACACCGTAATCACTACAAGCTGAAGACAACCAGGTGTGTAAATTCAACACGACTGAAACTACTCACCCCTCTGCCAAGGGTGGGTAACAGGCCAGAGATGCAGGCGTGGCATTTCTATGTATGCCGGAATATCAACAGGTGGATGAAGTCTAGCTTTAATAGTTCAGACGTGGTTTTGGGACGTCATTTGTTCCCACATGGACAACGAGCCTCTCCAACTCTGGATGTTTATGAAAAATCTCTGGAATTTTACTGGTTATTTCCTGGACTCTTTCACCAGGAAAACAATACATTTTCGCCAGCTTCATCCTAACATTGGAGTCTCCTACAGTCACAGTTGTGAAGTGGGATGGCATGGGAGCTATGCTGGAAACGGCTGGTGTGTCACGAGTCGGCATGGATAAGGACGGAGGTGTGCGGTGTGATGATGGATGCGGCAATGAAGACATCACCCTGGAGCTCCTTTGTGGATACGGAGTAACTGCACGGTGGAGGCAGGCCGCCTTCGGAGAGCTGGACTGGCTAACTGCTCTTTGGTGCCCGTAGATGAGTGTCTCATCACGGCATCTTTCAGAAGGCTACGACAAGAAGAGGATCTCTTTGGATGGGATGAGGACTCTGAAACTACCCCCACAGTGTTATCCAGTAGTGGCGAAGAGGTTGCAACTGCCGGGGCCGTTGTCGGAGGGGGGTCCAGGAGAAGAGCAGACAGATCCGCGGCGGCAGAGGCGTCAGCCTGGTGGACCGGAGTGTCAACAGACAGCGACGCATAGTAGTTGGAAAGGACCAAGCCAGGAGATGAGGCTGCCTCATCTGAGTGCCCCATGCGACCGTGAGCCGCTACCTCTGACCAAGACAGAGGAAAAAACGAAG
Source organism: Epinephelus moara (assembly GCF_006386435.1). Classification (NCBI taxonomy): domain Eukaryota; kingdom Metazoa; phylum Chordata; class Actinopteri; order Perciformes; family Serranidae; genus Epinephelus; species Epinephelus moara. The sequence continues at coordinate 44,741,029 of NC_065507.1, read as the reverse complement.
GAAGGCCGGGGACAAATTGCGGGATCCCACATAAATGTGTCCTGAATGGTGGCACTGAGTGAGGCAATCCGTTTGGACTGCCCCACGGCTATCTCCATGAAGCTCGACAGGAGGGAATCTTTCTGTGTAAGCTCATCAGAGAGCTGCCTTATGTCCTCCTTAAGGTCAGTTATCTTTTTATTTGCTTTTTGGAGTAAGATGTAGTCCCCAGAGTTTACAGATGGCATGGTTCGTAGGCTTATTTTCCAATAATTTAAAAGCCAGATGTTCGGTATATAAAATCCTCATCGGGTTAAAAGATATTGTTTAAAAATATCCAATATTTGCAGAGAGTATCATAGAAGGAGAATTTAGACCGGGTAAAACAGTACATGAAGGAGCTGTGTTGACACTGATGAGCTGACTGTCATTTTGGATGCGGAAATCACAGAGGCCTGAAAGAAAGAGGAAAAACAAAAATCGGCAGAGATGGTTTTGTCGATAGTTAAATGATTAGATGAGTCAAGCCGATTACAGCTGGTGGCTTCCTGTTGTCGGAACCTACTCATAAGGGCCCAAAAACTCGGCCCGCTGCGAAGATCAGGCGCCGGTAGGCTTGCACTGGTGCGGTTTCTCTCACAGGAGTATGGCAGCGGTCAGGCTCTGTTAACTTAAAATTCAAGTGTCGGATGATTGAAGTGCTTTGTCCATTGAAAAGATGTAGATAAAAACAACCACAATCTAAAAGGTGTATCATTTAAAAGGGCTTAAAAAAATTGATAAAAAGTTAATTTACAATGGAGACTCTGTCAGGGAACATAAACCTTTAGTCTTTCTGGCAAAATCGGCTGCCAGCAGTTACTGCTGTGGGTGAGTTCTTTGTGCTAACGTTAGTTGCTGGATGAGAGGTTACAGCTCTGCAGTGGCTCTTATGCCCTGGTTAGGGATCTGTATGCTGTGCAACCATAGACTGTTTGCTGCTGAGTTAGCTGCTAATGGGAGTCTGTCGCCGCAGAGAAGCATTTTTTCGTCAGGTAGGAGGCCTCATACTGAGTGGTGCAATACGAACCGTTTGGTACAAGGCCTCCTAACCAACGAACAAATGCTGCTTTCGGTTTGGTATGCATTACAAACTGAGTTAAGTATCCTGTTACACTTGGAAAATAAAATCTACATCTTAAACTGTGTTTAATATAATGTTCTCAACCAGGCAGCCCACACGACGGAGCAGGCAACATGCTGTCTGCCCCTTCCACCCCAAACCAGAACATTCTACTCCAGCGAGACACACCGGGAGGCAGCTATGCTAAGCTAGCTCATTGCAAGATGGTCAGTTATGACATTACCAGACCAGAAATAGAAGATCATCTGATAACCTTCAGGTCTGGTGTTTGAAGTCAGTTTGGTTTTGCTGTGAATTATGAGGCTGATGGCGAGAGAGTGGTGGACAAAAACACAGCAAGCCAAAAAAAGAGCCAACGCACAGCTTCATACTCTTTTCAGCAACTAAGTAGCACAGCAACATACACAACCCCTGAGCTGAAGTGCGAGCTGCTGTGCAGCAACAGACTCCCATTAGCAGCTAAATCAGCTGCACACACATGATTGCACAGCACACCCCCCTGAACCAGGGTAAGACCAACTACGTGGCTATAGTCACTCATTCAGCAGCTAATGATAGCACAAAGCACACACCCACAGTCGTGAGCAGTAACTGCTGTGACTGGGTAGCTGATTCGTACAGATAAACCGAAAGGTCCGTTGGTGACGGCCATTTAGCTTGTGTTTATACCATTGTGACATTTAACAGAGATGTTTATTCATGTATTGATTAGACTGAAAGAGCTCAAAGAACTCATGAGATGTAGCAAACTCAACGCGACACACAGTGGGTGAAAGAAACAACATTGGTACGATGCACTCTACTGTTAGTAGTAATGTAATTTTTATATAAACTAAGCACAAAAAGTAAGGAAATTTGTGTTTGGTAGATTATTTCTTTTTATGTCACAATGTTTCTTGGCATTGTTGGAAAGCCTGTTTATTTCCCTTTTAAATGGTGCCACATTTGTAAGGAACACGTAGTATGTGGGTTGCGCCCATGAAAAATTTGCCAAATCTTCTCTGCCAATGCCAAACAGCTGTTTTTTTTTGTTTTTGTTTTTTTTTGCTGTTGACTCTTGTTTGGTGTTGTTTGGTGGATTGGATGATTGAAGTCTGAAGAAACAAGACATATTGGCAATTTCAACAAGTTATTCATTTCAAACAGGAGCATCAGTTGCGTGTGGAAGAACCATACACAGCCACAACAGCCTGGCACCTACTCCTTATGCCGGTCACGAGCCTGGTCACACACTGCTGTGGGATGGCATCCTATTCCTCAACCAGCATTTGTTGTAAGTCAGCCAACGTGATTGTGTTGGTCACTCCGGCACGCCCGAGCTGATCCCACAAGTGTTCCATCCATTCCATCCTCTCCACTCCCAGATTCTGGAGTTAGTCTCTGATAAACCCCGCTCTGTGGGGGCGATCATTGTCATCTTGGAGGATAGAGTTCAGACCCAGACTGTGGACATATGGGATTGCCACTGGTTGCAGAATTTCATCTTGATATCTCTCTGCATTGAGATTGCCTCCAATGATGACAAGCCTCATTTTCCAGTTAGGGAGATGCCACCCCACACCATCACTCTGCCTCCACCAAAAGATTTTACTCTATCAGTGCAGCAATCAGCAAAGCGGTCACCACGTCATCTCCACACTTTGACCCTACAATCCAACTGCCGAAGGCAGAATCTTGACTCATCACTGAACATAACATTCCTCCACATGTTCAGGTTCCAGTGCATACATGCACATGTTGCCGACACCAGTGCAAACGGGCCTGACGGTGAAGAGCAGTCATGGCAGGCCTCCTGGCAGCCCTGTGAGACCAGAGATTGGCTGCGGGCAGTCTGCCATATCGTCCTGCAAACCTTGACTGCAAATCTGTAGAAGACTGCCTACGGTTCCTAAGTGCTGACGGGATGAGGAAACAGTCTTCTTGGGGTGCCATCTTCTTGGGATGCCCACTTCACGGCATGTCTTGACAGCCCCGTTATATGGAACTTGGAGTTCAGTTTGTAGGTTGTACTACGACTCACTCCAAATAATGCCGGAACTTGGTTTTGCGGAACACCAGCCCTATCCAGATCAGTCAAACGTGGCATGCCAATTCTTGGAGCAGACACCAACTGACCATTGTAGCAGGGCCCATGCTCACAGTTGGGGGTACCAGACGCTCAAAATGGTGAGTGAGTCCATAGCAATAGCAAAAAAAACCAAAAAAAAAAACAAAGCTGTTTGGCATTGGCAGAGAAGATTGGGCAAATTTTTCATGGGCGCAACCCACATACTGAGCTCTGCTACTCATCCCACAAATGCATGGTCCTTACAAATGTGGCACTATTTAAAAGGGAAATAAACAGGCTTTCCAACGGTATAACATTTATTGCTAAGAAGCACTGTTAAAACAAAGAAATAATCTACCAAACACAAATTTCCTTACTTTGTGTGCTTACTTTAGTTGAACACAAAAATGCTGAAAAACAATTGAACTGTCTAACAACACAATTCAGTACTACATAGTTCCCAGTCTTTTCACATGTCTTCAGCAAGTGTTTTCTAATGTTTATAATGTGTTTAGAAAGAAATTACTGATTAACTTTAACAAGTCAGTTTCAGCCAGACTGTAAGTCCTGCTTTGTACAAAAAACCCCAAAACAAAATGTTTATTTAAAATTTTAAAAACATCATCACCACCAAATCAGCGGTTAACCTCTTGTTATCCTACACAAACTAAAGAAATAAATCATTACAATGCAGTTAGCACGACTGGTATTAAACCTCTGTTCTTTTTCCTACCAGCTGAAATTTAAGCAATGGAAGTGTGATCTTCTTTACTTGTTCATTGACCACATAGTCACTGATTTAAATAGTTTTGCCAAATTTATTATTTGTTTCTATTATTTTAAGCCAAATCTTCTACTACTACTAATAATAATACTAATACTAATAATGATAATAATAATAATCACAACAACAACAACAACAACAACAACAAATTATATTTATAGACCCCTTTTAAAGCACTCGAGGACACCTTACAAGACACAGTTAAAACACAAGCAGCAATGTATCCACAGATCATCAAGTCAAACAATTCAGTAATATACAATAACTTCATACAATAACTAGACAAAATTCATACTACAAAATTAGCATTCTCGGAACCTATCGGCTGTATTTGGCGTCTGACTTCCGGCAGACGGCGATACAGCCTCTGGGGGCAGACCCCCGATTTTTTGGCATTCCGGTTTGATTTGGGCGGAGAAGGCGAATCTCCGTTTCCGACTTCCGTTTAGATATACGGTATCTCACATAAGTGAGTACACCATAGACATATATACGTAGACACCACATCGAGTGGGTTTGCCCACTGCTGCGATACGTCAACGTCGACGCCATATTGGATGTGGCAAGACTGCGCTGTAAACTAATAGAAGTGAATGAACTTCATAAAGCGCCTTTCTACAAAGAAATTTACGTTAATGCCTCTCGTTTATTCATTCACACACACACTAATATACTTGGGAAACAGTTAGGCACCAAAAACAATGTATTTGATCT